>NC_057924.1:31961785-32245769 GCF_018873765.1 Telopea speciosissima | reverse complement strand
CCAAAATAGGAATCGATTCAAGCTCACGACCCTTAACATCACATCCACACACGTCCTAATAATACATAGGGACACTTTTTAGCAAATACCTAACCCTAAAAATTTTAGAGATTTGCCCCCAAATAACCCCAAACGACCCACCTGGTCTAGTTTAAATCGAAAATGAACATATTTCAAAATAGATATCGATTCGAAGGTCACGACCCTCAACATCGCATCCACACGTCTAATAAGAGATAAGGACACTTTTTAGAAAATACCAAACCCAAAAAAGTACAAAAATGCCCCCAAATAACCCCAAACGACCCACCCAGTCTGGTTTAAACCAAAAATGAACATATGTCAAAATAGGTATCGATTCGACAGCCACGGCCCTCAAAATCGTATCCACACATCTAATAAGAGATAAGGACACTTTTTAGAAAATCCCAAGCCCAAAAAAGTATAGAAATGCCCCCAAATAACCCCAAACAACCCACCCGGTCTGGTTTAAACAAAAAATGAACATATGTCGAAATAGGCATTGATTCGAAGGCCACGACCCTCAACATCGCATCCACACGTCTAATAAGAGATAAGGACACTTTTTAGAAAGTCCCAAGCCCAAAAAAGTACAGAAATGCCGCCAAATAACCCCAAATGACCCACCCGGTCTGGTTTACACAAAAAATGCACATATGTCGATACGATTCGAAGGTCACGACCCTCAACATCGCCTCCACACGACTCATTAGAAATAAGGATACTTGTTAGAAAATCCCAAACCCAAAAAAGTACAGAAATGCCCCCAAATAACCCCAAAACACCCACCAGGTCTAGTTTAAACTGAAAATGAACATATGTCAAAATAGATATCTATTCGCAAATTACAACCCTCAACATCGCATTCACACGTCTAATAAGAGATAAGGACACTTTTTAGAAAATCCCAAACCCAAAAAAGTATAGAAATGCCCCCAAATAACCCCAAACGACCCACCTAGTCTGGTTTAAACCGAAAATGAACATATGTCAAAATAGGCATTGATTCGAAGGTCGTGACCCTCAACATCGTATCCACACGTCTAATAAGAGCTAAGGACACATTTTAGAAAATACCAAACCCAAAAAAGTACAGAAATGCCCCAAAATAACCCCAAACGTCCCACCCGGTCTGGTTTAAACCAAAAATGAACATATGTTGAAATAGGTATCGATTCGAAGGTCACGACCCTCAACATCGCATCCACACGACTAATTAGAGATAAGGATACTTTTTAGAAAATCCCAAGCCCAAAAAAGTGCAAAAATGCCCCCAAATAACCCCAAACAACCCACCCGGTCTGGTTTAAACCGAAAATGAACATATGCCAAAATAAGTATCGATTCGAAGGTGACGACCATCCACATCACATGCACACGTCCAATAAGAGATAAGGACATTTTTAAGAGAATCGTAAACCCAAAAAAGTAAAGAAATGCCCCCAAATAACCCCAAACGACCCACCCGGTCTGGTTTAAACCGAAAATGAACATATACCAAAATAGGTATCAATTCAGAGGTCACGACTCTCAACATCGCATCCACACGTCTAATAAGAGATAAGGACACTTTTTAGAAAATAAAAAACCCAAACAAGTACGGAAATACCGCCAAATAACCCCAAACGACCCACCCGGTCTGGTTTAAACCAAAAATGAACTTATGTCGAAATAGGTATCGATTCGAAAGTCACGACCCTCAACATCGCATCGACACTTTAATAAGAGATAAGGACACTTTTAGAAAATCCGAAGCCCAAAATAGTACTCAAATGCCCCCAAATATCCCCAAACAACCCACCGGTCTGGTTTAAATCGAAAATGAACATATGTCGAAATAGGTATCGATTCGAAGGTTACGACCCTCAACATCGCATCCACACGTCTAATAAGAGATAAGGACACTTTTTAGAAAATAGCAAACCCAAAAAAGTACAAAAATGCACCCAAATAATCCCAAACGACCCACCCGGTATGGTTTAAACAGAAAATGAACATATATCGAAATAGGTATCGATTCAAAGGCCACGACCCTCAACATCGCATCGCACGTCTAATAAAAGATAAGGACACTTTTTAGAAAATCCCAAACCCTAAAGAGGATAGAAATGCCCCAAAATAACCCCAAACGACCCATCCAGGTTTGGTATAAATCGAAAATGAACATATTTCAAAATAGGTATCGATTCGAAGGTCACGACCCTCAACATCGCATCCACACGTCTAATAAGAGATAAGAAAACTTTTTAGAAAACACCAGTCCAAAAAAGTACGAAATGCCCCCAAATAACCCCGAACGACCCACCCAGTATGGTTTTAAATAAAAAATGAGGATATGTTGAAATAGGTATCGATTCGAAGGTCACGACATTAAACATCAAATCCACACGTCTAATTAGAGATAAGGACACCTTTTAAAAATACCAAGCCAAAAAAGTATAGAAATTAGCCCAAATAACCCAAAACGACCCACCATCTGCTTTAAACCGAAAATGAACATATACGAAATAAGTATCGATTTGAAGTTCACGACCCTAAACAATGCATCCACACGCCTAATAGGAGATCAGGACACGTGTTAGAAAATCCCAAACCCAAAACAATACCGAAATGCCCCCAAATTACCCCAAATGACGCACCGGTCTGGATTAAACCGAAAATGAACATATGCCAAAATAGGAATCGATTCGAAGCTCACGACCCTTAACATCACATCCACACACGTCTAATAATACATAGGGACACTTTTTAGCAAATACCTAACCCTAAAAATTATAGAGATGCCCCCAAATAACCCCAAACGACCCACCTGGTCTAGTTTAAATCGAAAATGAACATATTTCAAAATAGATATCGATTCGAAGGTCACAACCCTCAACATCGCATCCACACGTCTAATAAGAGATAAGGACACTTTCGAGAAAATACCAAACCCAAAAAAGTACAAAAATGCCCCCAAATAACCCCAAACGACCCACCCAGTTTGGTTTAAACCGAAAATGAACATATGTTTAAATAGGTATCGATTCGACAGCCACGGCCCTCAAAATCGTATCCACACATCTAATAAGAGATAAGGACACTTTTTAGAAAATCCCAAGCCCAAAAAAGTACAGAAATGCCCCCAAATAACCCCAAACAACCCACCCGGTCTGGTTTAAATAAAAAATGAACATATGTCGAAATAGGCATTTATTCGAAGGCCACGACCCTCAACATCGCATCCACACGTCTAATAAGAGATAAGGACACTTTTTAGAAAGTCCCAAGCCCAAAAAAGTACAGAAATGCCGCCAAATAACCCCAAATGACCCACCCTGTCTGGTTTACACAAAAAATGCACATATGTCGATACGATTCGAAGGTCACGACCCTCAACATCGCCTCCACACGACTCATTAGAAATAAGGATACTTGTTAGAAAATCCCAAACCCAAAAAAGTACAGAAATGCCCCCAAATAACCCCAAAACACCCACCAGGTCTAGTTTAAACTGAAAATGAACATATGTCAAAATAGATATCTATTCGCAAATTACAACCCTCAACATCGCATTCACACGTCTAATAAGAGACAAGGACACTTTTTAGAAAATCCCAAACCCAAAAAAGTATAGAAATGCCCCCAAATAACCCCAAACGACCCACCTAGTCTGGTTTAAACCGAAAATGAACATATGTCAAAATAGGCATTGATTCGAAGGTCGTGACCCTCAACATCGTATCCACACGTCTAATAAGAGCTAAGGACACATTTTAGAAAATACCAAACCCAAAAAAGTACAGAAATGCCCCAAAATAACCCCAAACGACCCACCCGGTCTGGTTTAAACCAAAAATGAACATATGTTGAAATAGGTATCGATTCGAAGGTCACGACCCTCAACATCGCATCCACACGACTAATTAGAGATAAGGATACTTTTTAGAAAATCCCAAGCCCAAAAAAGTGCAAAAATGCCCCCAAATAACCCCAAACAACCCACCGGGTCTGGTTTAAACCGAAAATGAACATATGCCAAAATAAGTATCGATTCGAAGGTGACGACCATCCACATCACATCCACACGTCTAATAAGAGATAAGGACATTTTTAAGAGAATCGTAAACCCAAAAAAGTAAAGAAATGCCCCAAAATAACCCCAAACGACCCACTAGGTCTGGTTTAAACCGAAAATGAACATATACCAGAATAGGTATCGATTCGAAGGTCACAACCCTCAACATCGCATCCTCACGTCTAATAAGAGATAAGGACACTTTTTAGAAAATAAAAAACCCAAAAAAAGTACAGAAATACCGCCAAATAACCCCAAACGACCCACCCGGTCTGGTTTAAACCAAAAATGAACTTATGTCGAAATAGGTATCGATTCGAAGGTCACGACCCTCAACATCGCATCGACACTTCTAATAAGAGATAAGGACACTTTTTAGAAAATCCGAAGCCCAAAATAGTACTCAAATGCCCCCAAATATCCCCAAACAACCCACCCGGTCTGGTTTAAATCGAAAATGAACATATGTCGAAATAGGTATCGATTCGAAGGTTACGACCCTCAACATCGCATCCACACGTCTAATAAGAGATAAGGACACTTTTTAGAAAATAGCAAACCCAAAAAAGTACGGAAATGCACCCAAATAATCCCAAACGACCCACCCGGTCTGGTTTAAACAGAAAATGAACATATATCGAAATAGGTATCGATTCAAAGGCCACGACCCTCAACATCGCATCGCACATCTAATAAAAGATAAGGACACTTTTTAGAAAATCCCAAACCCTAAAGAGGATAGAAATGCCCCAAAATAACCCCAAACGACCCATCCAGTTTGGTATAAATCGAAAATGAACATATGTCAAAATAGGTATCGATTCGAAGGTCACGACCCTCAACATCGCATCCACACGTCTAATAAGAGATAAGAAAACTTTTTAGAAAACCCCAGTCCAAAAAAAGTATGGAAATGCCCCCAAATAACCCCGAACGACCCACCCAGTATGGTTTTAAATAAAAAATGAGGATATGTTGAAATAGGTATCGATTCGAAGGTCACGACCCTAAACATCAAATCCACACGTCTAATTAGAGATAAGGACACCTTTTAAAAAATACCAAGCCAAAAAAAGTACAGAAATTAGCCCAAATAACCCAAAACGACCCACCCAGTCTGCTTTAAACCGAAAATGAACATATACCGAAATAAGTATCGATTTGAAGTTCACGACCCTAAACAACGCATCCACACGCCTAATAGGAGATCAGGACACATGTTAGAAAATCCCAAACCCAAAACAATACCGAAATGCCCCCAAATTACCCCAAACGACGCACCTGGTCCTGGATTAAACCAAAAATGAACATATGCCAAAATAGGAATCGATTCGAAGCTCACGACCCTTAACATCACATCCACACACGTCCTATAATACATAGGGACACTTTTTAGCAAATACCTAACCCTAAAAATTATAGAGATGCCCCCAAATAACCCCAAACGACCCACCTGGTCTAGTTTAAATCGAAAATGAACATATTTCAAAATAGATATCGATTCGAAGGTCACGACCCTCAACATCGCATCCACACGTCTAATAAGAGATAAGGACACTTTCGAGAAAATACCAAACCCAAAAAAGTACAAAAATGCCCCCAAATAACCCCAAACGACCCACCCAGTTTGGTTTAAACCGAAAATGAACATATGTTTAAATAGGTATCGATTCGACAGCCACGGCCCTCAAAATCGTATCCACACATCTAATAAGAGATAAGGACACTTTTTAGAAAATCCCAAGCCCAAAAAAGTACAGAAATGCCCCCAAATAACCCCAAACAACCCACCCGGTCTGGTTTAAACAAAAAATGAACATATGTCGAAATAGGCATTGATTCGAAGGCCACGACCCTCAACATCGCATCCACACGTCTAATAAGAGATAAGGACACTTTTTAGAAAGTCCCAAGCCCAAAAAAGTACAGAAATGCCGCCAAATAACCCCAAATGACCCACCCGGTCTGGTTTACACCAAAAATGCACATATGTCGATACGATTCGAAGGTCACGACCCTCAACATCGCCTCCACACGACTCATTAGAAATAAGGATACTTGTTAGAAAATCCCAAACCCAAAAAAGTACAGAAATGCCCCCAAATAACCCCAAAACACCCACCAGGTCTAGTTTAAACTGAAAATGAACATATGTCAAAATAGATATCTATTCGCAAATTACAACCCTCAACATCGCATTCACACGTCTAATAAGAGATAAGGACACTTTTTAGAAAATCCCAAACCCAAAAAAGTATAGAAATGCCCCCAAATAACCCCAAACGACCCACCTAGTCTGGTTTAAACCGAAAATGAACATATGTCAAAATAGGCATTGATTCAAAGGTCGTGACCCTCAACATCGTATCCACACATCTAATAAGAGCTAAGGACACATTTTAGAAAATACCAAACCCAAAAGAGTACAGAAATGCCCAAAAATAACCCCAAACGACCCACCCGGTCTGGTTTAAACCAAAATTGAACATATGTTGAAATAGGTATCGATTCGAAGGCCACGACCCTCAACATCGCATCCACACGACTAATTAGAGATAAGGATACTTTTTAGAAAATCCCAAGCCCAAAAAAGTACAAAAATGCCCCCAAATAACCCCAAACAACCCACCGGGTCAGGTTTAAACCGAAAATGAACATATGCCAAAATAAGTATCGATTCGAAGGTGACGACCATCCACATCACATCCACACGTCTAATAAGAGATAAGGACATTTTTAAGAGAATCGTAAACCCAAAAAAGTAAAGAAATGCCCCAAAATAACCCCAAACGACCCACTAGGCCTGGTTTAAACCGAAAATGAATATATACCGAAATAGGTATCGATTCGAAGGTCACAACCCTCAACATCGCATCCTCACGTCTAATAAGAGATAAGGACACTTTGTAGAAAATAAAAAACCCAAAAAAGTACAGAAATACCGCCAAATAACCCCAAACGACCCACCCGGTCTGGTTTAAACCAAAAATGAACTTATGTCGAAATAGGTATCGATTCAAAGTCACGACCCTCAACATCGCATCGACACTTCTAATAAGAGATAAGGACACTTTTAGAAAATCCAAGCCCAAAATAGTACTCAAATGCCCCCAAATATCCCCAAACAACCCACCCGGTCTGGTTTAAATCGAAAATGAACATATGTCGAAATAGGTATCGATTCGAAGGTTACGACCCTCAACATCGCATCCACACGTCTAATAAGAGATAAGGACACTTTTTAGAAAATAGCAAACCCAAAAAAGTACGGAAATGCACCCAAATAATCCCAAACGACCCACCCGGTCTGGTTTAAACAGAAAATGAACATATATCGAAATAGGTATCGATTCAAAGGCCACGACCCTCAACATCGCATCGCACATCTAATAAAAGATAAAGACACTTTTTAGAAAATCCCAAACCCTAAAGAGGATAGAAATGCCCCAAAATAACCCCAAACGACCCATCCAGTTTGGTATAAATCGAAAATGAACATATTTCAAAATAGGTATCGATTCGAAGGTCACGACCCTCAAGATCGCATCCACACGTCTAATAAGAGATAAGAAAAATTTTTAGAAAACCCCAGTCCAAAAAAAGTACAGAAATGCCCCCAAATAACCCCGAACGACCCACCCAGTATGGTTTTAAATAAAAAATGAGGATATGTTGAAATAGGTATCGATTCGAAGGTCACGACATTAAACATCAAATCCACACGTCTAATTAGAGATAAGGACACCTTTTAAAAAATACCAAGCCAAAAAAAGTACAGAAATTAGCCCAAATAACCCAAAACGACCCACCCAGTCTGCTTTAAACCGAAAATGAACATATACCGAAATAAGTATCGATTTGAAGTTCACGACCCTAAACAATGCATCCACACGCCTAATAGGAGATCAGGACACGTGTTAGAAAATCCCAAACCCAAAACAATACCGAAATGCCCCCAAATTACCCCAAACGACGCACCCGGTCTGGATTAAACCAAAAATGAACATATGCCAAAATAGGAATCGATTCGAAGCTCACGACCCTTAACATCACATCCACACACGTCTAATAATACATAGGGACACTTTTTAGCAAATACCTAACCCTAAAAATTATAGAGATGCCCCCAAATAACCCCAAACGACCCACCTGGTCTAGTTTAAATCGAAAATGAACATATTTCAAAATAGATATCGATTCGAAGGTCACAACCCTCAACATCGCATCCACACGTCTAATAAGAGATAAGGACACTTTCGAGAAAATACCAAACCCAAAAAAGTACAAAAATGCCCCCAAATAACCCCAAACGACCCACCCAGTTTGGTTTAAACCGAAAATGAACATATGTTTAAATAGGTATCGATTCGACAGCCACGGCCCTCAAAATCGTATCCACACATCTAATAAGAGATAAGGACACTTTTTAGAAAATCCCAAGCCCAAAAAAGTACAGAAATGCACCCAAATAACCCTAAACGACCCACCTGGTCAGGTTTAAATAAAAAATGAACATATGTCGAAATAGGCCTCGATTCGAAAGCCACGACCCTCAACATCGCATCCACACGTCTAATAAGAGATAAGGACACTTTTTAGAAAGTCCCAAGCCCAAAAAAGTACAGAAATGCCGCCAAATAACCCCAAATGACCCACCCTGTCTGGTTTAAACAAAAAATGCACATATGTCGATACGATTCGAAGGTCACGACCCTCAACATCGCCTCCACACGACTCATTAGAAATAAGGATACTTGTTAGAAAATCCCAAACGCAAAAAAGTACAGAAATGCCCCCAAATAACCCCAAAAGACCCACCAGGTCTAGTTTCAACTGAAAATGAACATATGTCAAAATAGATATCTATTCGCAAATTACAACCCTCAACATCGCATTCACACGTCTAATAAGAGACAAGGACACTTTTTAGAAAATCCCAAACCCAAAAAAGTATAGAAATGCCCCCAAATAACCCCAAACGACCCACCTAGTCTGGTTTAAACCGAAAATGAACATATGTCAAAATAGGCATTGATTCGAAGGTCGTGACCCTCAACATCGTATCCACACGTCTAATAAGAGCTAAGGACACATTTTAGAAAATACCAAACCCAAAAAAGTACAGAAATGCCCCAAAATAACCCCAAACGACCCACCCGGTCTGGTTTAAACCAAAAATGAACATATGTTGAAATAGGTATCGATTCGAAGGTCACGACCCTCAACATCGCATCCACACGACTAATTAGAGATAAGGATACTTTTTAGAAAATCCCAAGCCCAAAAAAGTGCAAAAATGCCCCCAAATAACCCCAAACAACCCACCGGGTTTGGTTTAAACCGAAAATGAACATATGCCAAAATAAGTATCGATTCGAAGGTGACGACCATCCACATCACATGCACACGTCCAATAAGAGATAAGGACATTTTTAAGAGAATCGTAAACCGAAAAAAGTAAAGAAATGCCCCCAAATAACCCCAAACGACCCACTGGGTCTAGTTTAAACCGAAAATGAACATATACCGAAATAGGTATCGATTCGAAGGTCACAACCCTCAACATCGCATCCTCACGTCTAATAAGAGATAAGGACACTTTTTAGAAAATAAAAAACCCAAAAAAGTACAGAAATACCGCCAAATAACCCCAAACGACCCACCCGGTCTGGTTTAAACCAAAAATGAACTTATGTCGAAATAGGTATCGATTCGAAGGTCACGACCCTCAATATCGCATCGACACTTCTAATAAGAGATAAGGACACTTTTTAGAAAATCCGAAGCCCAAAATAGTACTCAAATGCCCCCAAATATCCCCAAACAACCCACCCGGTCTGGTTTAAATCGAAAATGAACATATATCGAAATAGGTATCGATTCGAAGGTTACGACCCTCAACATCGCATCCACACGTATAATAAGAGATAAGGAAACTTTTTAGAAAGTAGCAAACCCAAAAAACTACGGAAATGCACCCAAATCATCCCAAACGACCCACCCGGTCTGGTTTAAACAGAAAATGAACATATATCGAAATAGGTATCGATTCAAAGGCCACGACCCTCAACATCGCATCGCACGTCTAATAAAAGATAAGGACACTTTTTAGAAAATCCCAAACCCTAAAGAGGATAGAAATGCCCCAAAATAACCCCAAACGACCCATCCAGTTTGGTATAAATCGAAAATGAACATATGTCAAAATAGGTATCGATTCGAAGGTCACGACCCTCAACATCGCATCCACACGTCTAATAAGAGATAAGAAAACTTTTTAGAAAACCCCAGTCCAAAAAAAGTATGGAAATGCCCCCAAATAACCCCGAACGACCCACCCAGTGTGGTTTTAAATAAAAAATGAGGATATGTTGAAATAGGTATCGATTCGAAGGTCACGACCTTAAACATCAAATCCACACTTCTAATTAGAGATAAGGACACCTTTTAAAAAATACCAAGCCAAAAAAAGTACAGAAATTAGCCCAAATAACCCAAAACGACCCACCCAGTCTGCTTTAAACCGAAAATGAACATATACCGAAATAAGTATCGATTTGAAGTTCACGACCCTAAACAACGCATCCACACGCCTAATAGGAGATCAGGACACATGTTAGAAAATCCCAAACCCAAAACAATACCGAAATGCCCCCAAATTACCCCAAACGACGCACCCGGTCTGGATTAAACCGAAAATGAACATATGCCAAAATAGGAATCGATTCGAAGCTCACGACCCTTAACATCACATCCACACACGTCTAATAATACATAGGGACACTTTTTAGCAAATACCTAACCCTAAAAATTTTAGAGATGCCCCCAAATAACCCCAAACGACCCACCTGGTCTAGTTTAAATCGAAAATGAACATATTTCAAAATAGATATCGATTCGAAGGTCACGACCCTCAACATCGCATCCACACGTCTAATAAGAGATAAGGACACTTTCGAGAAAATACCAAACCCAAAAAAGTACAAAAATGCCCCCAAATAACCCCAAACGACCCACCCAGTTTGGTTTAAACCGAAAATGAACATATGTTTAAATAGGTATCGATTCGACAGCCACGGCCCTCAAAATCGTATCCACACATCTAATAAGAGATAAGGACACTTTTTAGAAAATCCCAAGCCCAAAAAAGTACAGAAATGCCCCCAAATAACCCCAAACAACCCACCCGGTCTGGTTTAAACAAAAAATGAACATATGTCGAAATAGGCATTGATTCGAAGGCCACGACCCTCAACATCGCATCCACACGTCTAATAAGAGATAAGGACACTTTTTAGAAAGTCCCAAGCCCAAAAAAGTACAGAAATGCCGCCAAATAACCCCAAATGACCCACCCGGTCTGGTTTACACCAAAAATGCACATATGTCGATACGATTCGAAGGTCACGACCCTCAACATCGCCTCCACATGACTCATTAGAAATAAGGATACTTGTTAGAAAATCCCAAACCCAAAAAAGTACAGAAATGCCCCCAAATAACCCCAAAACACCCACCAGGTCTAGTTTAAACTGAAAATGAACATATGTCAAAATATATATCTATTCACAAATTACAACCCTCAACATCGCATTCACACATCTAATAAGAGACAATGACACTTTTTTGAAAATCCCAAACCCAAAAAAGTATAGAAATGCCCCCAAATAACCCCAAACGACCCACCTAGTCTGGTTTAAACCGAAAATGAACATATGTCAAAATAGGCATTGATTCAAAGGTCGTGACCCTCAACATCGTATCCACACGTCTAATAAGAGCTAAGGACACATTTTAGAAAATACCAAACCCAAAAAAGTACAGAAATGCCCAAAAATAACCCCAAACGACCCACCCGGTCTGGTTTAAACCAAAATTGAACATATGTTGAAATAGGTATCGATTCGAAGGTCACGACCCTCAACATCGCATCCACACGACTAATTAGAGATAAGGATACTTTTTAGAAAATCCCAAGCCCAAAAAAGTGCAAAAATGCCCCCAAATAACCCCAAACAACCCACCGGTCGGTTTAAACCGAAAATGAACATATGCCAAAATAAGTATCGATTCGAAGGTGACGACCATCCACATCACATCCACACGTCTAATAAGAGATAAGGACATTTTTAAGAGAATCGTAAACCCAAAAAAGTAAAGAAATGCCCCAAAATAACCCCAAACGACCCACTAGGCCTGGTTTAAACCGAAAATGAACATATACCGAAATAGGTATCGATTCGAAGGTCACAACCCTCAACATCGCATCCTCACGTCTAATAAGAGATAAGGACACTTTTTAGAAAATAAAAAACCCAAAAAAGTACAGAAATACCGCCAAATAACCCCAAACGACCCACCCGGTCTGGTTTAAACCAAAAATGAACTTATGTCGAAATAGGTATCGATTCGAAAGTCACGACCCTCAACATCGCATCGACACTTCTAATAAGAGATAAGGACACTTTTTAGAAAATCCGAAGCCCAAAATAGTACTCAAATGCCCCCAAATATCCCCAAACAACCCACCCGGTCTGGTTTAAATCGAAAATGAACATATGTCGAAATAGGTATCGATTCGAAGGTTACGACCCTCAACATCGCATCCACACGTCTAATAAGAGATAAGGACACTTTTTAGAAAATAGCAAACCCAAAAAAGTACGGAAATGCACCCAAATAATCCCAAACGACCCACCCGGTATGGTTTAAACAGAAAATGAACATATATCGAAATAGGTATCGATTCAAAGGCCACGACCCTCAACATCGTATCGCACGTCTAATAAAAGATAAGGACACTTTTTAGAAAATCCCAAACCCTAAAGAGGATAGAAATGCCCCAAAATAACCCCAAACGACCCATCCAGTTTGGTATAAATCGAAAATGAACATATTTCAAAATAGGTATCGATTCGAAGGTCACGACCCTCAACATCGCATCCACACGTCTAATAAGAGATAAGAAAAATTTTTAGAAAACACCAGTCCAAAAATAGTACAGAAATGCCCCCAAATAACCCCGAACGACCCACCCAGTATGGTTTTAAATAAAAAATGAGGATATGTTGAAATAGGTATCGATTCGAAGGTCACGACATTAAACATCAAATCCACACGTCTAATTAGAGATAAGGACACCTTTTAAAAAATACCAAGCCAAAAAAAGTATAGAAATTAGCCCAAATAACCCAAAACGACCCACCCAGTCTGCTTTAAACCGAAAATGAACATATACCGAAATAAGTATCGATTTGAAGTTCACGACCCTAAACAATGCATCCACACGCCTAATAGGAGATCAGGACACGTGTTAGAAAATCCCAAACCCAAAACAATACCGAAATGCCCCCAAATTACCCCAAATGACGCACCCGGTCTGGATTAAACCGAAAATGAACATATGCGAAAATAGGAATCGATTCGAAGCTCACGACCCTTAACATCACATCCACACACGTCTAATAATACATAGGGACACTTTTTAGCAAATACCTAACCCTAAAAATTATAGAGATGCCCCAAAATAACCCCAAACGACCCACCTGGTCTAGTTTAAACCGAAAATGAACATATTTCAAAATAGATATCGATTCGAAGGTCAGGACCCTCAACATCGCATCCACACGTCTAATAAGAGATAAGGACACTTTCGAGAAAATACCAAACCCAAAAAAGTACAAAAATGCCCCCAAATAACCCCAAACGACCCACCCAATTTGGTTTAAACCGAAAATGAACATATGTTTAAATAGGTATCGATTCGACAGCCACGGCCCTCAAAATCGCATCCACACATCTAATAAGAGATAAGGACACTTTTTAGAAAATCCCAAGCCCAAAAAAGTACAGAAATGCCCCCAAATAACCCCAAACAACCCACCTGGTCTGGTTTAAACAAAAAATGAACATATGTCGAAATAGGCATTGATTCGAAGGCCACAACCCTCAACATCGCATCCACACGTCTAATAAGAGATAAGGACACTTCTTAGATAGTCCCAAGCCCAAAAAAGTACAGAAATGCCGCCAAATAACCCCAAATGACCCACCCGGTCTGGTTTACACCAAAAATGCACATATGTCGATACGATTCGAAGGTCACGACCCTCAACATCGCCTCCACATGACTCATTAGAAATAAGGATACTTGTTAGAAAATCCCAAACCCAAAAAAGTACAGAAATGCCCCCAAATAACCCCAAAACACCCACCAGGTCTAGTTTAAACTGAAAATGAACATATGTCAAAATAGATATCTATTCGCAAATTACAACCCTCAACATCGCATTCACACGTCTAATAAGAGACAAGGACACTTTTTAGAAAATCCCAAACCCAAAAAAGTATAGAAATGCCCCCAAATAACCCCAAACGACCCACCTAGTCTGGTTTAAACCGAAAATGAACATATGTCAAAATAGGCATTGATTCAAAGGTCGTGACCCTCAACATCGTATCCACACGTCTAATAAGAGCTAAGGACACATTTTAGAAAATACCAAACCCAAAAAAGTACAGAAATGCCCCAAAATAACCCCAAACGACCCACCCGGTCTGGTTTAAACCAAAAATGAACATATGTTGAAATAGGTATCGATTCGAAGGTCACGACCCTCAACATTGCATCCACACGACTAATTAGAGATAAGGATACTTTTTAGAAAATCCCAAGCCCAAAAAAGTGCAAAAATGCCCCCAAATAACCCCAAACAACCCACCGGGTTTGGTTTAAACCGAAAATGAACATATGCCAAAATAAGTATCGATTCGAAGGTGACGACCATCCACATCACATGCACACGTCCAATAAGAGATAAGGACATTTTTAAGAGAATCGTAAACCCAAAAAAGTAAAGAAATGCCCCCAAATAACCCCAAACGACCCACTGGGCCTGGTTTAAACCGAAAATGAACATATACCGAAATAGGTATCGATTCGAAGGTCACAACCCTCAACATCGCATCCTCACGTCTAATAAGAGATAAGGACACTTTTTAGAAAATAAAAAACCCAAAAAAGTACAGAAATACCGCCAAATAACCCCAAACGACCCACCCGGTCTGGTTTAAACCAAAAATGAACTTATGTCGAAATAGGTATCGATTCGAAGGTCACGACCCTCAACATCGCATCGACACTTCTAATAAGAGATAAGGACACTTTTTAGAAAATCCGAAGCCCAAAATAGTACTCAAATGCCCCCAAATATCCCCAAACAACCCACCCGGTCTGGTTTAAATCGAAAATGAACATATGTCGAAATAGGTATCGATTCGAGGTCACGACCCTCAACATCGCATCCACACGTCTAATAAGAGATAAGGAACTTTTAGAAAATAGCAAACCCAAAAAATACGGAAATGCACCCAAATAATCCCAAACGACCCACCCGGTCTGGTTTAAACAGAAAATGAACATATATCGAAATAGGTATCGATTCAAAGGCCACGACCCTCAACATCGCATCGCACGTCTAATAAAAGATAAGGACACTTTTTAGAAAATCCCAAACCCTAAAGAGGATAGAAATGCCCCAAAATAACCCCAAACGACCCATCCAGTTTGGTATAAATCGAAAATGAACATATGTCAAAATAGGTATCGATTCGAAGGTCACGACCCTCAACATCGAATCCACACGTCTAATAAGAGATAAGAAAACTTTTTAGAAAACCCCAGTCCAAAAAAAGTATGGAAATGCCCCCAAATAACCCCGAACGACCCACCCAGTGTGGTTTTAAATAAAAAATGAGGATATGTTGAAATAGGTATCGATTCGAAGGTCACGACCTTAAACATCAAATCCACACTTCTAATTAGAGATAAGGACACCTTTTAAAAAATACCAAGCCAAAAAAGTACAGAAATTAGCCCAAATAACCCAAAACGACCCACCCAGTCTGCTTTAAACCGAAAATGAACATATACCGAAATAAGTATCGATTTGAAGTTCACGACCCTAAACAACGCATCCACACGCCTAATAGGAGATCAGGACACATGTTAGAAAATCCCAAACCCAAAACAATACCGAAATGCCCCCAAATTACCCCAAACGACCCACCGGTCTGGATTAAACCGAAAATGAACATATGCCAAAATAGGAATCGATTCAAGCTCACGACCCTTAACATCACATCCACACACGTCTAATAATACATAGGGACACTTTTTAGCAAATACCTAACCCTAAAAATTTAGAGATGCCCCCAAATAACCCCAAACGACCCACCTGGTCTAGTTTAAATCGAAAATGAACATATTTCAAAATAGGTATCGATTCGAAGGTCACGACCCTCAACATCGCATCCACACGTCTAATAAGAGATAAGGACACTTTTGAGAAAATACCAAACCCAAAAAAGTACAAAAATGCCCCCAAATAACCCCAAACGACCCACCCGGTTTTGGTTTAAACCGAAAATGAACATATGTTTAAATAGGTATCGATTCGAAGGCCACGACCCTCAACATCGCATCCACACGTCTAATAAGAGATAAGGACACTTTTTAGAAAATCCCAAGCCCAAAAAAGTACAGAAATGCCCCCAAATAACCCCAAACAACCCACCCGGTCTGGTTTAAACAAAAAATGAACATATGTCGAAATAGGCATTGATTCGAAGGCCACGACCCTCAACATCGCATCCACACGTCTAATAAGAGATAAGGACACTTTTTAGAAAATCCCAAGCCCAAAAAAGTACAGAAATGCCCCCAAATAACCCCAAATGACCCACCCGGTCTGGTTTAAACCAAAAATGAACATATGTCGAAATAGGTATCGATTCAAAGGTCACGACCCTCAACATCGCATCCACACGTCTAATAAGAAAAAGGACACTTTTAGAAAATCCCAAACCCAAAAATTATAGAAATGCCCCCAAATACCCCGGACATCCACCAGTTTAGTTTAAACCAAAAATGAACTTATGCCAAAATACATATCGATTCGAAGGTCACGACCCTCAACAAGACATCCACACTTCTAATAAGAGAAAAGACACTTTTTAGAAAATATCAAACACGAAAAAGTACAAAAGTGCCCCAAAATAACCCCGAACGACCCACATAGTCTGGTTTAAACCGAAAATGAACATATGTCAAAATAGGTATTGATTCGAAGGTCACGACCCTCAACATCGCATCCACACGTCTAATAAGAGATAAGGACACTTTTTAGAAAATCCCAAACCCAAAAAAGTACAGAAATGCCCCAAAATAACCCCAAACGACCCACCTGGTCTGGTTTAAACCAAAAATGAACATATGTCGAAATAGGTATCGATTCGAAGGTCACGACCCTCAACATCGCATCCACACGTCGAATAAGAGATAAGGACACCCTTTAGAAAATCCCAAGCCCAAAAAAGTAATAAAATGCCCCAAATAACCCCAAACAACCCACCGGTCTGGTTTAAACCGAAATGAACATATGCGAAATGATCGACGAAGCGCCGATATGCCACACGTCTAATAAGATCGATGTTAAGGACACTTTTTAGAAAATCCCAAGCCCAAAAAAGTACACAAATTCCCTCAAATAAACCAAAACGACCCACACTATCTGGTTTAACCAAAAAATGAACATATGTCAAAATAGGTATCGATTCGAAGGTCACGACCCTCTACATCGCATCCACATGTCTAATAACAGATAAGTACACTTTTGAGAAAATCCCAAACCCAAAAAAGTACAGAAATGCCCCTAAATAACCCCAAACGACCCACCCGGTCTGGTTTAAACCGAAAATAAACATATACCAAATGGGTATCGATTTCAAGGTCACGACCCTCAACATCGCATCAACACGTCTAATAAGAGATAAGGACACTTTTTAGAAAATACCAAAACCAAAAAAGTACACAAATACCCCCAAATAACCATAAACAACCCACCCGGTCTGGTTTAAACAGAAAAAGAACATATGTCAAAATAGGTATCGATTCGAAGGACACCACCCTCAGCATCGCATCAACACGTCTAATAAGAGATAAAGAAACTTTTTAAAAAATCCCAAACCCAAAAAAGTAGAGCAATTCCCCAAAATAACTCCAAACAACCCACCCGGTCTAGTTCGGACCGGAAATGAACATATGTTGAATTAGGTATCGATTCGAAGGTCACAACCCTCAACATCACATCCACACGTCTAATAAGAGAAGGACACTTTTTAGTGAATCCCAAACCCAAAAAAGTACAAAAGTACCCCCAAATAACACCAAACTACCCACCCGATCTGGTTTAAACCAAAAATGAACATATGTCGAAAGAGGTATCAATTCGAAGGCCACGACCCTCAAGATCGCATCCACACATCTAATAAGAAATAAGGACACTTTTTAGAAAATCCAAAACCCAAAAAATCACAGAAATGCCCCTAAATAACCCCAAATGACCCACCCGGTCTGGTTTAAATAAAAAATGAACATATACCGAAATGGGTATCGATTCGAAGGTCACGACCCTCAACATCGCATCCATAGGTCTAATTGGGGAAAAGGACACTTTTTTTAAAATACCAAACCCAAAAAAATACAGAAATGCCCCCAAATAACCCCAAACGACCTACCCGGTCTAGTTTAAACTGAAAATGAACATATGTCAAAATAGGTATCGATTCGAAGGATACGACCATCAACATCATATCCGCACGTCTAATAAGGGATAAGGACAGTTCTTACAAAATACCAAACCCAAAAAAGTATAGAAATGCCCCCAAAAAACTCCAAACAACCCACTTGGTCTGGTTCGGACCGAAAATGAAAATATGTCAAAATAGGTATCGATTCCAAGGTCACAACCCTCAACATCGCATCCACACGTCTAACAAGAGAAGGACACTTTTTAGCGAATCCCAAACCCAAAAAAGTACAAAAGTACCCCCAAATAACACCAAACTACCCACCCGATCTGGTTTAAACCAAAAATGAACATATGTCGAAAGAGGTATCAATTCGAAGGCCACGACCCTCAAGATCGCATCCACACGTCTAATAAGAGATAAGGACACTTTTTAGAAAATCCCAAACCCAAAAAATCACAGAAATGCCCCTAAATAACCCCAAATGACCCACCCGGTCTGGTTTAAATAAAAAATGAACATATACCGAAATGGGTATCGATTCGAAGGTCACGACCCTCAACATCGCATCCATAGGTCTAATTGGGGAAAAGGACACTTTTTTTAAAATACCAAACCCAAAAAAGTACAGAAATGCCCCCAAATAACCCCAAACGACCTACCCGGTCTAGTTTAAACTGAAAATGAACATATGTCAAAATAGGTATCGATTCGAAGGATACGACCATCAACATCATATCCGCACGTCTAATAAGGGATAAGGACAGTTCTTACAAAATACCAAACCCAAAAAAGTATAGAAATGCCCCCAAAAAACTCCAAACAACCCACTTGGTCTGGTTCGGACCGAAAATGAACATATGTCAAAATAGGTATCGATTCCAAGGTCACAACCCTCAACATCGCATCCACACGTCTAACAAGAGAAGGACACTTTTTAGCGAATCCCAAACCCCAAAAAGTACAAAAGTACCCCCAAATAACCCCAAACTACCCACCCGATCTGGTTTAAACAAAAAATGAACATATGTCAAAATCGGTATCGATTTGAAGGCCACGACCATCAACATCGCATCTACACATCTAATAAGTGATAAGGACAGTTTTTAAAAAATCCCAAACCCCAAAAAGTACAGAAATACCCCTAAATAATCCCAAACGACCCACCCGGTCTGGTTTAAACCAAAAATGAACATATACCAAAATAGGTATTGATTCGAAGGTCACGACCCTCAACATTGCATCCACACATCTAGTAAGAGATAAGGACACTTTTTAGAAAACACCAAACCCAAAAAAGTCCAAAAATGCCCCAAAATAACCCCAAACGACCCACCCGGTCTGGTTTAAATAGAAAAAGAACATATGTCAAAATAGGTATCGATTCGAAGGACACCACCCTCAGCATCGCATCCACACGTCTAATAAGATATAAGGAAACTTTTTACAAAATCCCAAACCCAAAAAAGTAGAGCAATTCCCCAAAATAACTCCAAAAGACCCACTCGGTCAGGTTCGGACCGAAAATGAACATATGTCGAAATAGGTATCGATTCGAAGGTCATAACACTCAACATCGCATCCACATGTCTAATAAGAGAAGGACACTTTTTAGTGAATCCCAAACCCAAAAAAATACAAAAGTGCTCCCAAATAACCCCAAACGACCCACCCGATCTGGTTTAAACGAAAAATGAACATATGTCAAAAGAGGTATCAATTCGAAGGTCACGACCCTCAACATCGCATCCACACATCTAATAAGAGATAAGGACACTTTTTAGAAAATCCCAAACCCAAAAAAGCACAGAAATGCCCCTAAATAACCCCAAACGACCCACCCGGTCTGGTTTAAACCAAAAATGAACATATATCGAAATGGGTATCGATTCGAAGGTCACGACCCTCAACATCGCACCCACAAGTCTAACAGGGGAAAAGGACACTTTTTTGAAAATGCCAAACCCAAAAAAGTACAGAAATGCCCCCAAATAACCCCAAGCGACCTACCCGGTCTGGTTTAAACCAAAAATGAACATATGTCGAAATAGGTATCGATTCGAAGGATACGACCATCAACATCGCATCCGCACATCTAATAAGGGATAAGGACAATTCTTAGAAAATCCGAATCCCAAAAAAGTACAGAAATGCCCCCAAATAACTCCAAACAACCCACCTGGTCTGGTTCGGACCGAAAAAGAACATATGTCAAAATAGGCATCGATTCCAAGGTCACAACCCTCAACATCGCACCACACGTCTAATAAGAGAAGGACACTTTTTAGAAAATCCCAAACCCAGAAAAGCACAGAAATGCCCCCAAATAACTCCAAACAATCCTACTGGTCTGGTTCGGACCGAAAATGAACATATGTCGAAATAGGTATCGATTCCAAGGTCAAAACCCTCAACATCGTATCCACACGTCTAATAAGTGATAAGGATACTTTTTAGAATATCCCAAACCCAAAAAAGTATAGAAATGCCCCTAAATAATCCCAAAGGACCCACCCGGTCTAGCTTAAACCGAAAATGAATATATATCGAAATAGGCATCGATTCGAAGGTCACGACCCTCAACATCACATCCACACGTCTAATAATAGACAAGGAAATTTTTTAGCAAATACCAAACCCACAAAAGTCCAGAAATGCCCCCAAATAACCCCAAACGACCCACCCGGCCCGGTTTTAATTGAAAATGATCATATGTTGAAATAGGTATCGATTCGAAGGTCATGACCCTCAACATCGCGTCCACACGTCTAATAAGAGATAAGGACACTTTTTAGAAAATCCCAAGCTAAAAAAAGTACAGAAATGCCCCCAAATAACTCCAAACGACCCACCGAGTCTGGTTCAGATCGAAAATGAACATATGTCGAAATAGGTATCGATTCGAAGGTCACAACCCTCAACATCGCATCCACACGTATAATAAGAGAAGGACACTTTTTAAAGAATCCCAAACCCAAAAAAGTACAAAAATACCCCCAAATAACCCCAAACTACCCACCCGATCAGTTTTAAACCAAAAATGAACATATGTCGAAATTGGTAACGATTCGAAGGTCACGACCCTCAACATCGCATCCACATGTCTAGTAAGAGATAAGGACACTTTTTAGAAAATCCCCAACCACAAAAAGTACAGAAATGCCCCAATATAATCCCAAACAACCCACCCAGTCTGGTTTAAATCGAAAAATGAATATATACCGAAATAAGTATCAATATGAAGGTCACGACCCTCAACATCGTATCCACACGTCTAATAAGAGATAAGGACACTTTTTAGAAAACACCAAACCCAAAAAAGTCCATAAATGCCCCCAAATAACCCCAAACGACCCACCCGATCTGGTTTAAATTGAAAATGAACATATGTCAAAATAGGTATCGATTCGAAGGTCATGACCCTCAACATCGCATCCACATGTCTAATAAGAGATAAGGACAATTTATAGAAAATACCAAAACCAAAAAAGTACAGAAATAACCCAAAATAACCCCAAACGACCCACCCGATCTGGTTTAAACAGAAAAAGAACATATGTCAAAATAAGTATCCATTTGAAGGACACCACCCTTAGCATCGCATCCACACGTCTAATAAGAGATAAGGAAACTTTTTACAAAATCCCAAACCCAAAAAAGTTGAGCAATTGCACAAAAAAACTCCACACGACCCACCCAGTCTGTTTCGGACAGAAAATGACATGTCGAAATAGGTATCGATTCCAAGGTCAAAACCCTCAACATCGCATCCACACGTCTAATAAGAGAAGGACACTTTTTAGTGAATCCCAAACCCAAAAAAGTACAAAAGTACCCCCAAATAACCCCAAACTACCCACCCGATCTGGTTTAAACAAAAAATGAACATATGTCAAAATAGGTATCGATTCGAAGGTCACGACCCTCAACATCGCATCCACACGTCTAATAAGAGATAAGGACACTTTTTAGAGAATCCCAAACCCCAAAAAGTACAGAAATGCCCCTAAATAATCCCAAATGATCCACCCGATCTGGTTTAAACCGAAAATGAACATATATCGAAATAGGTATCGATTCGAAGGTCACGACCCTCAACATCGTATCCACATGTCTAATAAAAGATTAGGACACTTTTTAGAAAACATGAAACTCAAAAAAGTCCAGAAATGCCCCCAAGTAACCCCAAATGACCCACCCGGTCTGGTTTAAATTGAAAATGAACATATATCGAAATAGGTATCGATTCGACGGTCATGACCCCGAACATCATATCCACACGTCTAATAAGAGATAAGGACACTTTTTAGAAAATACCAAAACCAAAAAAGTACAGAAATACCCCCAAATAACCCCAAACGACCCACCCGGTCGGGTTTAAACCAAAAATGAACATATGTCGAAAGAGGTATCGATTCGAAGGTCACGACCCTCAACATTGCATCCACACATCTAATAAGAGATGAGGACACTTTTTAGAAAATCCCAAACCCAAAAAAGCACAGAAATGCCCCTAAATAACCCCAAATGACCCACCCGGTCTAGTTTAAACCAAAAATGAACATACACCGAAATGGGTATCGATTCAAAGGTCACGACCCTCAACATCGCATCCACAGGTCTAATAGGGGAAAAGGACACATTTTTGAAAATAACAAACCCAAAAAAGGATAGAAATGCCCCCAAATAACCACAAACAACCTACCCGCTCTGGTTTAAACTGAAAATGAACATATGTCAAAATAGGTATCGATTCGAAGGATACGACCATCAACAATGCATCCGCACGTCTAATAGGGGTTAAGGACAGTTTTTACAAAATCCCAAACCCAAAAAAGTATAGAAATGCCTCTAAATAACTCCAAACAACCCACCTGGTCTGGTTCGGACCAAAAATGAACATATGTCGAAATAGGTATCGATTCCAAGGTCACAACCCTCAACATCGCATCCACATGTCTAATAAGACAATGACACTTTTTAGTGAATCCCAAACCCAAAAAAGTACAAAAGTACCACCAAATAACCCCAAACAACCCACCCGATCTGGTTTAAACAAAAAATGAACATATGTCGAAATCGGCATCGATTTGAAGGTCACGACCCTCTACATCGCAACCACACGTCTAATAAGTGATGAGGACACTTTTTAGAAAATCCCAAACCCAAAAAAGTATAGAAATGCCCCTAAATAATCCCAAAGGACCCACCCGGACTGGCATAAACCAAAAATGAACATATACCGAAATATGTGTCGATTCGAAGGTCATGACCCTCAACATCGCATCCACAGGTCTAATAAGAGATAAGGAAATTTTTTAGAAAATATCAAAACCCAAAAAAGTCCAGAAATGCCCCCAAATAACCCCAAACGACCCACCCGGTCCGGTTTAAATTGAAAATGAAAATATGTCGAAATAGGTATCGATTCGAAGGTCTTGACCCTCAACATCGCATCCACACATCTAATAAGAGATAAGGACACTTTTTAGAAAATCCCAAGCCAATAAAAGTAGAGAAATGCCCCCAAATAACACCAAATGACCCACCCAGTCTAGTTCGGACCGGAAATAAAATATGTCGAAATAGGTATCGTTTCGAAGCTCACAACCCTCAGCATCGCATCCACAAGTCTAATAAGAGAAGGACACTTTTTAGTGAATCCCAAACCCTAAAAAGTACAAAAGTGCCCCCAAATAACCCCAAACGACCCACTGATTTGGTTTAAACCAAAAATGAACATATGTCAAAAGAGGTATCGATTTGAAGGTCACAACCCTCAACATCGCATCCACACGTCTTATAAGAGATAAGGACACTTTTTAGAAAATCCCAAACCCAAAAAAGGACCAAAATGCCCCTAAATAACCCCAAACGACCCACCCGGTCTGGTTTAAATCGAAAATGAACATATACCGAAATGGGTATCGATTCGAAGGTCATGACCCTCAACATAGCATCCACACGTCTAATAGGAGATAAGGACACTTTTTAAAAAATCCCAAACCCCAAAAAGTACAGAAATGCCCCTAAATAATCCCAAACGACCCACCCGGTCTGGTTTAAATCGAAAATGAACATATACCGAAATAGGTATCGATTCGAAGGTCACGACCCTCAACATCGTATCCACATGTCTAATAAGAGATACGGACACTTTCTAGAAAACACAAAACCCAAAAAAGTCCAGAAATGCCCCCAAGTAACCCCAAACGAGCCACCCGATCTGGTTTGAATTGAAAATGAACATATATCGAAATAGGTATCGATTCAAAGGTCATGACCCCCGACATAGTATCCACACGTCTAATAAGAGATAAGGACACTTTTTAGAAAATACCAAAACCAATAAAGTACAGAAATACCCCCAAATAATCCCAAACGACCCACCCAGTCTGGTTTAAACAAAAAAAGAACATATGTCAAAATAGGTATCGATCCGAAGGACACCACCCTCTGCATCGCATCCACACGTCTAAAAAGAGTAAAGGAAACTTTTTACAAAATCCCAAACCCAAAAAAGTAGAGCAATTCCACAAACTAACTCCAAACGACCCACCCGGTCCGGTTTAAACCAAAAATGAACATATGTCGAAAGTGGTATCGATTCAAAGGTCACGACCCTCAACATCGCATCCACACGTCTAATAAGAGATGAGGACACTTTTTAGAAAATCCCAAACCCAGAAAAGCACAGAAATGCCCCCAAATAACTCCAAACAATCCACCTGGTCTGGTTCGGACCGAAAATGAACATATGTCGAAATAGGTATTGATTCCAAGGTCAAAACCCTCAACATCGTATCCACACGTCTAATAAGAGAAGGACACTTTTTAGCGAATCCCAAACCCAAAAAAGTACAAAAGTACCCCCAAATAACCCCAAACTACCCACCCGATCTGGTTTAAACAAAAAATGAACATATGTCGAAATAGGTATCGATTCGAAGGTCACGACCCTCAACATCGCATCCACACGTCTAACAAAAGATAAGGACACTTTTTAGAAAATCCCAAACCCCAAAAAGTACAGAAATGCCCCTAAATAATCCCAAATGACCAACCCGGCCTGGTCTAAATCGAAAATGAACATATACCGAAATAGGTATGGATTCGAAGGTCACGACCCTCAACATCGTATCCACATGTCTAATAAGGGATAAGGACACTTTTTAGAAAACACGAAACCCAAAAAAAGTCCAAAAATGCCCCCAAGTAACCCCAAATGACCCACCCGGTCTAGTTTAAATTGAAAATGAATATATGTCGAAATAGGTATCGATTCGAAGGTCATGACCCTCAACATCGTATCCACACGTCTAATAAGAGATAAGGACACTTTTTAGAAAATACCAAAACCAAAAAAATACAGAAATACCCAAAATAACCCCAAACGACCCACCCGGTCTGGTTTAAATAGAAAAAGAACATATGTCAAAATAGGTATCGATTCGAAGGACACCACCCTCTGCATAGCATCCACACGTCTAATAAGAGATAAGGAAACTTTTTACAAAATCCCAAACCACAAAAGGTAGAGCAATTCCACAAAATAACTCCAAACAACCCACCCGGTCTGGTTCAGACCAAAAATGAACATATCTCGAAATAGGTATCGATTCGAAGGTCCCAACCCTCAACATCGCATCCACACGTCTAATAAGACAAGGACACTTTTTAGTGAATCCCAAACCCAAAAAAGTACAAAAGTACCACCAAATAACCCCAAACGACCCACCCAATCTGATTTAAATAAAAAATGAACATATGTCGAAATACGTATCGATTCGAAGGTCATGACCCTCAACATCGCATCCACACGTCTAATAAGAGATAATGACACTTTTTAGGAAATCCCAAGCCAATAAAAGTATAGAAATGCCCCCAAATAGCACCAAACGACCCACCTAGTCTTGGTCGGTCCGAAAATGAAATATGTCGAAATAGGTATCGATTCGAAGCTCACAAGCCTCAACATCGCATCCACAAATCTAATAAGAGAAAAACACTTTTTAGTGAATCCCAAACCCTAAAAAGTACAAAAGTGCCCCCAAAAAACCCCAAATGACCCACCGATCTGGTTTAAACAAAAAATGAACATATGTCGAAAGAGGTATCGATTCAAAGGTCACGACCCTCAACATCACATCCACACGTCTTATAAGACATAAGGAAACATTTTAGAAAATCCCAAACCCAAAAAATTACCAAAATGCCCCTATATAACCCCAAACGACCCACCCGGTCTGGTTTAAATCGAAAATGAACATATACCAAAACGGGTATCGATTCGAAGGTCATGACCCTCAACACCGCATCCACACGTCTAATAGGAGATAAGGACACTTTTTACAAAATACCAAACCCAAAAAAGTACAAAAATGCCCTCAAATGACCCCAACCGAGCTACCAGGTCTGGTTTAAACTAAAAATGAACATATGTCGAAATAGGTATCGATTCGAAGGACACGACCATCAACATCGCATCCACACGTCTAATAAGAGATAAGGACACTTCTTACAAAATCCCAAACCCAAAAAAGTACAGAAATGCCCCCAAATAACTCCAAACAATCCACCTAGTCTGGTTCGGACCGAAAATGAACATATGTCGAAATAGGTATCGATTCCAAGGTCAAAACCCTCAACATCGTATCCACACGTCTAATAAGACGACACTTTTTAGTGAATCCCAAACCCAAAAAAGTACAAAAGTACCCCCAAATAACCCCAAACTACCCACTCGATTTGGTTTAAATAAAAAATGAACATATGTCGAAATAGGTATCGATTCGAAGGTCACAACCCTCAACATCGCATCCACACGTCTAACAAGAGATAAGGACACTTTTTAAAAAATCCCAAACCCCAAAAAGTACAGAAATGCCCCTAAATAATCCCAAACGACCCACCCGGTCTGGTTTAAATAAAAAATGAACATATACCGAAATAGGTATCGATTCGAAGGTCACGACCCTCAACATCGTATCCACATGTCTAATAAGAGATACGGACACTTTCTAGAAAACACAAAACCCAAAAAAGTCTAGAAATGCCCCCAAGTAACCCCAAACGAGCCACCCGATCTGGTTTGAATTGAAAATGAACATATATCGAAATAGGTATCGATTCAAAGGTCATGACCCCCGACATCGTATCCACACGTCTAATAAGAGATAAGGACACTTTTTAGAAAATACCAAAACCAATAAAGTACAGAAATACCCCCAAATAATCCCAAACGACCCACCCAGTCTGGTTTAAACAAAAAAAGAACATATGTCAAAATAGGTATCGATCCGAAGGACACCACCCTCTGCATCGCATCCACACGTCTAAAAAGAGTAAAGGAAACTTTTTACAAAATCCCAAACCCAAAAAAGTAGAGCAATTCCACAAAATAACTCCAAACGACCCACCCGGTCCGGTTTAAACCAAAAATGAACATATGTCGAAAGTGGTATCGATTCAAAGGTCACGACCCTCAACATCGCATCCACACGTCTAATAACAGATGAGGACACTTTTTAGAAAATCCCAAACCCAGAAAAGCACAGAATGCCCCCAAATAACTCCAAACAATCCACCTGGTCTGGTTCGGACCGAAAATGAACATATGTCGAAATAGGTATTGATTCCAAGGTCAAAACCCTCAACATCGTATCCACACGTCTAATAAGAGAAGGACACTTTTTAGCGAATCCCAAACCCAAAAAAGTACAAAAGTACCCCCAAATAACCCCAAACTACCCACCCGATCTGGTTTAAACAAAAAATGAACATATGTCGAAATAGGTATCGATTCGAAGGTCATGACCCTCAACATCGCATCCACACGTCTAACAAAAGATAAGGACACTTTTTAGAAAATCCCAAACCCCAAAAAGTACAGAAATGCCCCTAAATAATCCCAAATGACCAACCCGGCCTGGTCTAAACCGAAAATGAACATATACCGAAATAGGTATCGATTCGAAGGTCACGACCCTCAACATCGTATCCACATGTCTAATAAGGGATAAGGACACTTTTTAGAAAACACGAAACCCAAAAAAGTCCAAAAATGCCCCCAAGTAACCCCAAATGACCCACCCGGTCTAGTTTAAATTGAAAATGAATATATGTCGAAATAGGTATCGATTCGAAGGTCATGACCCTCAACATCGTATCCACACGTCTAATAAGAGATAAGGACACTTTTTAGAAAATACCAAAACCAAAAAAATACAGAAATACCCAAAATAACCCCAAACGACCCACCCGGTCTGGTTTAAATAGAAAAAGAACATATGTCAAAATAGGTATCGATTCGAAGGACACCACCCTCTGCATAGCATCCACACGTCTAATAAGAGATAAGGAAACTTTTTACAAAATCCCAAACCACAAAAGGTAGAGCAATTCCACAAAATAACTCTAAACAACCCACCCGGTCTGGTTCAGACCAAAAATGAACATATGTCGAAATAGGTATTGATTCCAAGGTCAAAACCCTCAACATCGTATCCACACGTCTAATAAGAGAAGGACACTTTTTAGCGAATCCCAAACCCAAAAAAGTACAAAAGTACCCCCAAATAACCCCAAACTACCCACCCGATCTGGTTTAAATAAAAAATGAACATATGTCGAAATAGGTATCGATTCGAAGGTCATGACCCTCAACATCGCATCCACACGTCTAATAAAAGATAAGGACACTTTTTAGAAAATCCCAAGCCCAAAAAAGTATAGAAATGCCCCTAAATAATCTCAAATGACCAACCCGCCTGGTCTAAATCGAAAATGAACATATACCGAAATAGGTATCGATTCGAAGGTCACGACCCTCAACATCGAATCCACACGTCTAATAAGAGATAAGGACACTTTTTAGAAAATACCAAACCCAAAAAAGTCCAAAAATGCCCCCACGTAACCCCAAATGACCCACCCGGTCTAGTTTAAATTGAAAATGAATATATGTCGAAATAGGTATCGATTCAAGGTCATGACCCTCAACATCGTATCCACACGTCTAACAAAAGATAAGGACACTTTTTAGAAAATCCCAAACCCCAAAAAGTACGTAAAATGCCCCTAAATAATCTCAAATGACCAACCCGCCTGGTCTAAATCGAAAATGAACATATACCGAAATAGGTATCGATTCGAAGGTCACGACCCTCAACATCGTATCCACATGTCTAATAAGGGATAAGGACACTTTTTAGAAAACACGAAACCCAAAAAAGTCCAAAAATGCCCCCAAGTAACCCCAAATGACCCACCCGGTCTAGTTTAAATTGAAAATGAATATATGTCGAAATAGGTATCGATTCGAAGGTCATGACCCTCAACATCGTATCCACACGTCTAATAAGAGATAAGGACACTTTTTAGAAAATACCAAAACCAAAAAAGTACAGAAATACCCCCAAATAACCCCAAACGACCCACCCGGTCTGGTTTAAATAGAAAAAGAACATATGTCAAAATAGATATCGATTCGAAGGACACCACCCTCTCGCATAGCATCCACACGTCTAATAAGAGATAAGGAAACTTTTTACAAAATCCCAAACCACACAAAAGGTAGAGCAATTCCACAAAATAACTCTAAACAACCCACCGGTCTGGTTCGGACCAAAAATGAACATATGTCGAAATAGGTATTGATTCCAAGGTCAAAACCCTCAACATCGTATCCACACGTCTAATAAGAGAAGGACACTTTTTAGCGAATCCCAAACCCAAAAAAGTACAAAAGTACCCCCAAATAACCCCAAACTACCCACCCGATCTGGTTTAAACAAAAAATGAACATATGTCGAAATAGGTATCGATTCGAAGGTCACGACCCTCAACATCGCATCCACACGTCTAACAAAAGATAAGGACACTTTTTAGAAAATCCCAAACCCCAAAAAGTACAGAAATGCCCCTAAATAATCCCAAATGACCAACCCGGCCTGGTCTAAATCGAAAATGAACATATACCAAAATAGGTATCGATTCAAAGGTCACGACCCTCAACATCGTATCCACATGTCTAATAAGGGATAAGGACACTTTTTAGAAAACACGAAACCCAAAAAAGTCCAAAAATGCCCCCAAGTAACCCCAAATGACCCACCCGGTCTAGTTTAAATTGAAAATGAATATATGTCGAAATAGGTATCGATTCGAAGGTCATGACCCTCAACATCGTATCCACACGTCTAATAAGAGATAAGGACACTTTTTAGAAAATACCAAAACCAAAAAAATACAGAAATACCCAAAATAACCCCAAACGACCCACCCGGTCTGGTTTAAATAGAAAAAGAACATATGTCAAAATAGGTATCGATTCGAAGGACACCACCCTCTGCATAGCATCCACACGTCTAATAAGAGATAAGGAAACTTTTTACAAAATCCCAAACCACAAAAGGTAGAGCAATTCCACAAAATAACTCCAAACAACCCACCCGGTCTGGTTCAGACCAAAAATGAACATATCTCGAAATAGGTATCGATTCGAAGGTCCCAACCCTCAACATCGCATCCACACGTCTAATAAGACAAGGACACTTTTTAGTGAATCCCAAACCCAAAAAAGTACAAAAGTACCACCAAATAACCCCAAACGACCCACCCAATCTGGTTTAAACAAAAAATGAACATATGTCGAAATACGTATCGATTCGAAGGTCATGACCCTCAACATCGCATCCACACGTCTAATAAGAGATAAGGACACTTTTTAGGAAAATCCCAAACCCATAAAAAGTATAGAAATGCCCCCAAATAGTACCAAACGACCCACCTAGTCTTGGTCGGTCCGAAAAATGAACATATGTCAAAATAGGTATCGATTCGAAGCTCACAAGCCTCAACATCGCATCCACAAATCTAATAAGAGAAAAACACTTTTTAGTGAATCCCAAACCCTAAAAAGTACAAAAGTGCCCCCAAAAAACCCCAAATGACCCACCGATCTGGTTTAAACTAAAAATGAACATATGTCGAAATAGGTATCGATTCGAAGGTCACGACCCTCAACATCACATCCACACGTCTAATAAGAGATAAGGACACTTTTTAGAAAATCCCAAACCCAAAAAATTACCAAAATGCCCCTATATAACCCCAAACGACCCACCCGGTCTGGTTTAAATCGAAAATGAACATATACCAAAATAGGTATCGATTCGAAGGTCACGACCCTCAACATCGCATCCACACGTCTAATAGGAGATAAGGACACTTTTTAGAAAATACCAAACCCAAAAAAGTACAGAAATGCCCTCAAATGACCCCAACCGAGCTACCAGGTCTGGTTTAAACTGAAAATGAACATATGTCGAAATAGGTATCGATTCGAAGGACACGACCATCAACATCGCATCCACACGTCTAATAAGAGATAAGGACACTTCTTACAAAATCCCAAACCCAAAAAAGTACAGAAATGCCCCCAAATAACTCCAAACAATCCACCTAGTCTGGTTCGGACCGAAAATGAACATATGTCGAAATAGGTATCGATTCCAAGGTCAAAACCCTCAACATCGTATCCACACGTCTAATAAGACGACACTTTTTAGTGAATCCCAAACCCAAAAAAGTACAAAAGTACCCCCAAATAACCCCAAACTACTCACTCGATTTGGTTTAAATAAAAAATGAACATATGTCGAAATAGGTATCGATTCGAAGGTCACAACCCTCAACATCGCATCCACACGTCTAACAAGAGATAAGGACACTTTTTAAAAAATCCCAAACCCCAAAAAGTACAGAAATGCCCCTAAATAATCCCAAACGACCCACCCGGTCTGGTTTAAATAAAAAATGAACATATACCGAAATAGGTATCGATTCGAAGGTCACGACCCTCAACATCGTATCCACATGTCTAACAAGAGATACGGACACTTTCTAGAAAACAAAAAACCAAAAAAAGTCTAGAAATGCCCCCAAGTAACCCCAAACGAGCCACCCGATCTGGTTTGAATTGAAAATGAACATATATCGAAATAGGTATCGATTCAAAGGTCATGACCCCCGACATCGTATCCACACGTCTAATAAGAGATAAGGACACTTTTTAGAAAATACCAAAACCAATAAAGTACAGAAATACCCCCAAATAATCCCAAACGACCCACCCAGTCTGGTTTAAACAGAAAAAGAACATATGTCAAAATAGGTATCGATTCGAAGGACACCACCCTCTGCATCGCATCCACACGTCTAAAAAGAGTAAAGGAAACTTTTTACAAAATCCCAAACCCAAAAAAGTAGAGCAATTCCACAAAATAACTCCAAACGACCCACCCGGTCCGGTTTAAACCAAAAATGAACATATGTCGAAAGTGGTATCGATTCAAAGGTCACGACCCTCAACATCGCATCCACACGTCTAATAAGAGATGAGGACACTTTTTAGAAAATCCCAAACCTAGAAAAGCACAGAAATGCCCCCAAATAACTCCAAACAATCCACCTGGTCTAGTTCGGACCGAAAATGAACATATGTCGAAATAGGTATCGATTCCAAGGTCAAAACCCTCAACATCGTATCCACACGTCTAATAAGAGAAGGACACTTTTTAGCGAATCCCAAACCCAAAAAAGTACAAAAGTACCCCCAAATAACCCCAAACTACCCACCCGATCTGGTTTAAACAAAAAATGAACATATGTCGAAATAGGTATCGATTCGAAGGTCACGACCCTCAACATCGCATCCACAAGTCCAACAAAAGATAAGGACACTTTTTAGAAAATCCCAAACCCCAAAAAGTACTGAAATGCCCCTAAATAATCCCAAATGACCCACCCGGCCTGGTCTAAATCGAAAATGAACATATACCAAAATAGGTATCGATTCGAAGGTCACGACCCTCAACATCGTATCCACATGTCTAATAAGGGATAAGGACACTTTTTAGAAAACACGAAACCCAAAAAAGTCCAGAAATGCCCCCAAGTAACCCCAAATGACCCACCCGGTCTGGTTTAAATTGAAAATGAACATATGTCGAAATAGGTATCGATCCGAAGGTCATGACCCTCAACATCGTATCCACACGTCTAATAAGAGATAAGGACACTTTTTAGAAAATACCAAAACCAAAAAAATACAGAAATACCCAAAATAACCCCAAACGACCCACCCGGTCTGGTTTAAATAGGAAAAGAACATATGTCAAAATAGGTATCGATTCGAAGGACACCACCCTCTGCATCGCATCCACACGTCTAATAAGTGATAAGGAAACTTTTTACAAAATCCCAAACCCAAAAAAGTAAAGCAATTCCACAAAATAACTCCGAACGACCCACCCGATCTGGTTCAGACCGAAAATGAACATATCTCAAAATAGGTATCAATTCGAAGGTCATAACCCTCAACATCGCATCCACACGTCTAATAAGATAAGGACACTTTTTAGTGAATCCCAAATCCAAAAAAGTACAAAAGTGCCCCCAAATAATCCCAAACGACCCACCCGATTTGGTTTAAACCAAAAATGAATATATGTTGAAAGAGGTATCGATTCAAAGGTCACAACCCCCAACATTGCATCCACAAGCCTAATAAGAGATGAGGACACTTTCTAGAAAATCCCAAACCCAAAAAAGCACAGAAATGCCCCTAAATAACCCCAAACGACCCACCCGGTCTAGTTTAAACAAAAAATGAACATATGCCGAAATGGGTATCTATTCGAAGGTCACGACCCTCAACATCGCATTCACAGGTCTAATAGGGGAAAAGGATACATTTTTGAAAATACCAAACACAAAAAAGTACAGAAATGCCCGCAAATAACCCCAAATGACCTACCCGCTCTGGTTTAAACAGAAAAAGAACATATGTCAAAATAGGTATTGATTCGAAGGACACCACCCTCTGCATCGCATCCACAAGTCTAATAAGAGATAAGGAAACTTTTTACAAAATCCCAAACCTAAAAAGTAAAGCAATTCCCCAAAATAACCCCAAACAACCCACCCGATCTGGTTTAAATAAAAAATGAACATATGTCAAAATCGGTATCGATTTGAAGGTCACAACCCTCAACATCGCATCCTCACGTCTAATAAGTGATAAGGACACTTTTTAGAAAATTCCAAACCCAAAAAAGTACAAAAATGCCCCCAAGTAACCCCAAACGACCCACCCGGTCTGGTTTAAACAAAAAATTAACATATACCGAAATGGGTATCGATTCGAAGGTCATGACCCTCAACATCGCATCCACACGTCTAATAGGAGATAAGGACACTTTTTAAAAAATACCAAACCCAAAAAAGTACAGAAAGTCTCCCAAATGACCCCAACCGACCCACCCGGTCTGGTTTAAATAAAAAATGAACATATGTCAAAATAGGTATCAATTTGAAGGACACGACCCTCAACATCGCATCCACACGTCTAATAAGAGATAAGGACACTTCTTACAAAATCCCAAACCCAAAAAAGTATAGAAATGCCCCCAAATAACTCCAAAGAATCCACCTGGCCTAGTTCGGACCAAAAATGAACATATGTCGAAATAAGTATCGATTCCAAGGTCAAAACCCTCAACATCGCATCCACACGTCTAATAAGAGAAGGACACTTTTTAGTGAATCCCATGCCCTAAAAAGTACAACAGTACCCCCAAATAACCCCAAACTACCCACCCGATCTGGTTTAAACAAAAAATGAACATATGTCAAAATAGGTATCGATTCGAAGGTCACGACCCTCAACATCGTATCCACATGTCTAATAAGAGATAACGACACTTTTTAGAAAACACAAAACCCAAAAAAGTGCAGAAATGCCCCCAAGTAACCCCAAACGACCCACTTGATCTGGTTTAAATTGAAAATGAACATATGTCGAAATAGGTATCGATTCGAAGGTCATGACCCTCAACATCGTATCCACACGTCTAATAATAGATAAGGACACTTTTTAGAAAATACCAAAACCAAAAAAGTACATAAATACCCCCAAATAACCCCAAATGACCCACCCAGTCTGGTTTAAACAGAAAAAGAACATATGTCAAAATAGGTATCGATTCGAAGGACACCACCCTCTGCATCGCATCCACATGTCTAATAAGAGATAAGGAAACTTTTTACAAAATCCCAAACCCCAAAAAGTAGAGCAATTCCACAAAATAACTCCAAACGACCCACCATGTCTAGTTCAGACCGAAAATGAACATATCTCGAAATAGGTATCGATTCGAAGGTCACAACCCTCAACATCGCATCCACACGTCTAATAAGACAAGGACACTTTATAGTGAATCCCAAACCCAAAAATGTACAAAAGTACCACCAAATAACCCCAAACGACCCACCCGATCTGGTTTAAATAAAAAATGAACATATGTCAAAATCGATATCGATTTGAAGGTCACGACCCTCAACATCGCATCCACACGTCTAATAAGTTATAAGGACACTTTTTAGAAAATTCCAAACCCAAAAAAGTACAAAAATGCCCCCAAGTAACCCCAAACCACCCACCCGGTCTGGTTTAAACAAAAAATGAACATATACCGAAATGGGTATCGATTCGAAGGTCACGACCCTCAACATCGCATCCACACGTCTAATAGGAGATAAGGACACTTTTTAGAAAATACCAAACCCAAAAAAGTACAAAAATGCCCCCAAATGACCCCAACCGAGCTAGCAGGTCTGGTTTAAACTGAAAATGAACATATGTCGAAATAGGTATCGATTCGAAGGACACGACCATCAACATCGCATCGACACGTCTAATAAGAGATAAGGACACTTCTTACAAAATCCCAAACCCAAAATAGTATAGAAATGCCCCCAAATAACTCCAAATAGTCCACCTGGTATGGTTCGGACCGAAAATGAACATATGTCAAAATAAGTATCGATTCCAAGGTCAAAACCCTCAACATCGCATCCACGCATCTAATAAGAGAAGGACACTTTTTAGTGAATCCCAAACCCAAAAAAGTACAAAAGTACCCCCAAATAAGCCCAAACTACCCACCCGATCTGGTTTAAACCAAAAATGAACATATGTCGAAATAGGTCTCGATTCGAAGGTCACGACCCCCAACATCGCAGCCACACGTCTAATAAGAGATAAAGACACTTTTTAGAAAATCCCAAACCCCAAAAAGTATAGAAATGCCCTTAAATAATCCCAAACGACCCACCCGATCGGGTTTAAACCGAAAATGAACATATACCGAAATAGGTATCGATTTGAAGGTCATGAGCCTCAACATCGTATCCACATGTCTAATAATAGATAAGGACACTTTTTAGAAAACACGAAACCCAAAAAAGTGCAGAAATGCCCCCAAGTAACCCCAAACCACCCACCTAATCTGGTTTAAATTGAAAATGAACATATGTCAAAATAGGTATCGATTCGAAGGTCATGACCCTCAACATCGTATCCACACGTCTAATAATTGATAAGGACACTTTTTAGAAAATACAAAAACCAAAAAATTATAGAAATACCCCAAAATAACCCCAAACGACCCACCCGGTCTGGTTTAAACAGAAAAAGAACATACGTCAAAATAGGTATCGATTCGAAGGACACCACCCTCTGCATCGCATCCACACGTCTAATAAGAGATAAGGAAACTTTTTACAAAATTCCAAACCCCAAAAAGTAGTGCAATTCCACAAAATAACTCCAAACGACCCACCCGGTTTGGTTCAAACCGAAAATGAACATATCTCGAAATAGGTATCGATTCGAAGGTCACAACCCTCAACATCGCATCCACACGTCAAATAAGACAAGGACACTTTTTAGTGAATCCCAAACCCAAAAAAGTACAAAAGTACCACCAAATAACCCCAAATGACCCACCCGATCTGGTTTAAATAAAAAATGAACATATGTCAAAATCGGTATCGATTTGAAGGTCACGACCCTCAACATCGCATCCACACGTCTAATAAGTGATAAGGACACTTTTTAGAAAATTCCAAACCCAAAAAAGTACAAAAATGCCCCCAAGTAACCCCAAACGACCCACCCGGTCTGGTTTGAACAAAAAATGAACATATACCGAAATAGGTATCGATTCAAAGGTCACGAACCTCAACATCGTATCCACATGTCTAATAAGAGGTAAGGACACTTTTTAGAAAACACGAAACCCAAAAAAGTGCAAAAATGCCCCCAAGTAACCCCAAACGACCCACCCGATCTGCTTTAAATTGAAAATGAACATATGTCGAAATATGTATCGATTCGAAGGTCATGACCCTCAACATCGTATCCACACGTCTAATAATAGATAATGACACTTTTTAGAAAATACCAAAACCAAAAAAGTATAGAAATACCCCAAAATAATCCCAAACGACCCACCCGGTTTGGTTTAAACAGAAAAAGAACATATGTCAAAATAGGTATCGATTCGAAGGACACCACCCTCTGCATCGCATCCACACGTCTAATAAGTGATAAGGAAACTTTTTACAAAATCCCAAACCCCAAAAAGTAGAGCAATTCCACAAAATAACTCCAAACGACCCACCCGGTCTGGTTCAGACCGAAAATGAACATATCTCGAAATAGGTATCGATTCGAAGGTCACAACCCTCAACATCGTATCCACACGTCTAATAAGACAAGGATACTTTTTAGTGAATCCCAAACCCAAAAAGTACAAAAGTACCACCAAATAACCCCAAACGATCCACCCGATCTGGTTTAAATAAAAAATGAACATATGTCAAAATCGGTATCGATTTGAAGGTCACGACCCTCAACATCGCATCCACACGTCTAATCAGTGATGAGGACACTTTTTGGAAAAACCCAAACCCAGCAAAGTATAGAAATGCCCCTAAATAATCCCAAAGGACCCACCCGGACTGCCTTAAACAAAAAATGAACATATACCGAAATAGGTGTCGATTCGAAGGTCACGACCCTCAACATCGCATCCACAGGTCTAATAAGAGATAAGGAAATTTTTTAGAAAATATCAAACCCAAAAAAGTCTAGAAATGCCCCCAAATAACCCCAAACGACCCACCCGGTCCGGTTTAAATTGAAAATGAACATATGTCGAAATAGGTATCGATTCGAAGGTCATGACCCTCAACATCGCATCCACACGTCTAATAAGAGATAAGGACACTTTTTAGAAAATTCCAAGCCAATAAAAGTATAGAAATGCCCCCAAATAACACCAAACGACCCACCCAGTCTGGTTCGGACCGAAAAAGTAATATGTCAAAATAGGTATCGATTCGAAGCTCACAACCCTTAACATCACATCCACAAGTCTAATAAGAGAAGGACACTTTTTAGTGAATCCCAAACCCTAAAAAGTACAAAAGTGCCCCAAAAAAACCCCAAATGACCCACCGATCTAGTTTAAACCAAAAATGAACATATGTCGAAATAGGTATCGATTCGAAGGTCACGCCCCTCTACATTGCATCCACATGTCTAATAAGAGATAAGGACACATTTTAGAAAATCCAAAACCCCAAAAAGTACAGAAATGCCCATAAATAATCCCAAACGACTCACCCGGTCTGGTTTAAACCAAAAATAAACATATACCGAAATAGGTATCGATTCGAAGGTCACGACCCTCAACATCATATCCACATGTCTAATAAGAGATAAGGACACTTTTTAGAAAACACGAAACACAAAAAAGTCCAGAAATGCCCCCAAGTAACCCCAAACGACCCACCCGATCTGGTTTAAATTGAAAATGAACATATGTCGAAATGGGAATCGATTCGAAGGCCATGACCCTCAACATCGTATCCACACGTCTAATAACAGATAAGGACACTTTTTAGAAAATACCAAAACCAAAAAAGTACAGAAATACCCCCAAATAACCCCAAACGACCCACCCGGTCTGGTTTAAAAAAAAAAGAACATATGTCAAAAAAGGTATCGATTCGAAGGACACCACCCTCTGCATCGCATCCACATGTTTAATAAGAGATAAGGAAACTTTTTACAAAATCCCAAACCCAAAAAAGTAGAGCAATTCCACAAAATAACTCCAAACGACCCACCCGATCTGGTTCAGACCGAAAATGAACATATGTCGAAAGAGGTATCGATTCGAAGGTCACGACCCTCAACATCGCATCCACACGTCTTATAAGAGATAAGGACACTTTTTAGAAAATCCCAAACCCAAAAAAGTACCAAAATACCCCTAAATAACCCCAAACGACCCACCCGGTCTGGTTTAAATCGAAAATGAACATATACCGAAATGGGTATCGATTCGAAGGTCACGACCCTCAACATCGCATCCGCACGTCAGGTAAGAGATAAGAACACTTTTTAGAGAATCCCAAATCCAAAAAAGTTCGGAAATGCTCCCAAATATCCCCGAACGACAAACCCGGTCTGCTTTAAATAAAAAATCATCATATGCCAAAATAGGTATCGATTCGATGGTCACAACCCTCAACATCGCATCCACATGTCTAATAGGAGATAAGGATACTTTTTAGAAAATGCCAAACCCAAAAAAGTGTAGAAATGCCCCAAAAAAAACCCCAAACAACCCACCCGGTCTGGTTTAAATCAAAAATGAACATATGTCGAAATATGTATCGATTCGAAGGTCACAACCCTCAACATCACATCAACACGTCTAATAAGAGATAAGGACAATTTTTAGAAAATCCCAAGCATTAAAAAATATACAAATGCCCCCAAATCAACCCAAACGACCCACCTAGTCTGGTTTAAATCGAAAATAAACATATGTCAAAATAGGTATCGATTCGAAGGACACGACCCTATACATCGCATCCACACATCTAATAAGAGATAAGGACACTTTTTAGAAAATCCCAAGCCCAAAAAAGTACAGAAATGCCCCCAAATAACCCTAAACGACCCACCCGGTCTGGTTTAAACAGAAAATGAACATTTGCCAAAATATGTATCGATTCGAAGGTCAGGACCCTCAACATCGAATCCACATGTCTAATAAAAGATAAGGACATTTTTTAGAAAATACCAAACCCAAAAAAGTACAGAAATGGTCCAAAATTACCCCAAACGACCCACCCGATCTGGTTTAAACTGAAAATGAACATATGTCAAAATAGGTATCGATTCGAAGGTCACGACCCTCAACATCGCATCCACATGTTTACTAATAGATAAGGACACATTTTAAAAAATCCCAAGCCCAAAAAAATACAGAAATGCTCCCAAAGAAATCCAAAAGACCCACATAGTCAGGTTTAAACCGAAAATGAACATATGTCGAAATAGGTATCGATTCGAAGGTCACGACCCTCAACATCGCATCCATACGTCTAATAAGACATAAACACACTTTTTAGAAAATCCCAAGCCCAAAAGAGTACTGAAATGCCCCCAAATAACCCCAAACGACCCACCCGATCTGGTTTAAACCAAAAATGAACATATGTCGACATCGGTATCGATTCGTAGGTCACGACCCTCAACATCGCATCCGCACGTCTAATAAGTGATAAGGACACTTTATAGAAAATATCAAACCCTAAAAAGTACAGAACTGCCCCCGAATAAACCCAAAAGACCCACCCTGTCAGGTTAAAACCGAAAATGAACATATACCGAAATAGGTATCGATTCGAAGGTCACGACCTGAACATTGCATCCATATGTCCAATAACAGATAAGGGTACTTTTTAGAAAATACCAAACCCAATAAAGTGTAGAAATGCCCCCAAATAATCCCAAACGATCCACCCAGTCTGGTTTAAATCGAAAATGAACATATGTCGAAATATGTATCGATTCCAAGGTCACGACCCTCAACATCTCATCCACAAGTCTAATAAGAGATGAGGGCACTTTTTAGAAAATCCCAAACCCAAAAAAATACATAAATGCCACCAAATAACCCCAAGCCACCCACCTGGTCTGCTTTAAACCAAAAATGAACATATGATAAAATAGGTATCGATTCGAAGAGCATGACCCTCAACATCGTATCCACATGTCTAATAAGAGATCAGGAAAGTTTTTAGAAAATACCAAACCTAAAAATGTACAGAAATGCCCCCAAATAACCCCAAATGACACATCCGGTCTGGTTTAAACAAAAAATGAACATATGTTAAACCTCGCATCCACACATCTAATAAAAGAAAAGCAAACTTTTTAGAGAATCCCAAACCCAGAAAAGTACAGAAATGCCCCCCAAATAACTCCAAACGACCCACCTGGTCTGGTTTAAATTGAAAATGAATATTTGCGAAAATATATACTGATTTGAAGGTCACGACCCTCAACATCGCATCCACACATCTAATAAAAGATAAAGACACTTTTTAAAAAATACCAAACCCAAAAAAGTATAGAAATGCCCCCAAATAACCCCACACGACCCACCCGGTCTGGTTTAAACCGAAAATGAACATATGTCGAAATAGGGATCGATTCGAAGGTCATGACCCTCAACATCACATCTACACGTCTAATAAGTGATCAGGACACATTTTAAAAAATCCAAAGCCCAAAAATGTACAGAAATGCGCCCAAATAAACCCAAAAGACCCACCTAGTCTGGTTTAAACCAAAAATGAACATCTGTTGAAATAGGTATCGATTCGATGGTCACGACCCTCAACATCGCATGCACACGTCTAATAAGAGATAAGCACACTTTTTTGGAAATCCTAAGCCCAAAAGATTACAGAAATGCCCCTAAATAACCACAAATGACACACCCGATCTTGTTTAAACTGAAAATGAACATATGTCAAAATAGGTATCGATTCGATGGTCATGATCCTCAACATCGCATCCACAGGTCGAATAAGAGATAAGGACACTTTTTAGAAAATCCCAAGCCCAAAAAAGTCTAGAAATGCACCCAAATTACCCTAAACGACCCACCCGACATGGTTTAAATCGAAAATGAACATATGTCAAAATAGGTATCAATTCGAAGGTCACAATCCTCAACATCGAACTCACGCGTCTAATAAAAGATAAGGACACTTTTCAGAAAATTTCAAACCCAAAACAGTACAAAAATGCCCCCAAATAACCCCAAATGACCCACCCGGTCTAATTTAAACCAAAAATGAACATATGTCGAAAGAGGTATCAACTCGAAGGACACGACCCTCAACATCGCATCCACACGTCTAATAACAGATAAGGACACATTTTAGAAAATCCCAAGCCCAAAAAAGTACAGAAATGCCCCCAAATAAATCCAAAAGACCCACCCAGTCTGGTTTAAATCGAAAATGAACATATGTCGAAAAGGTATCGATTCGAAGGTCACGACCCTCAACATCGCATCCATACATCTAATAAGAGATAAACACACTTTTTAGAAAATCCCAAGCCCAAAAGAGTATAGAAATGCCCCCAAATAACCCCAAATGACCCACCCGATCTGGTTTAAATCGAAAATATACATATACCGAAATAGGTATCAATTCGAAGGTCACGACCCTCAAAATCGCATCCACACATCTAATAATAGATAAGGACACATTTTATAAAATCCAAAGCCCAAAAAATTACAGAAATGCCCCCAAACAAACCAAAAAGACCCACCCAGTCTGGTTTAAGCCGAAAATGAACATATGTCAAAATAGGTATCGATTCGAAGGTCACAACCCTCAACATCGCATCCGCACGTTTAATAAGAGATAAACACAGTTTTTAGAAAATCCCAAGCCCAAAAGAGTACAAAAACGCCCTCGAATAACCCCAAAAGACCCAACCGGTCTGGTTTAAATCGAAAATGAACATATGTTGAAATAGGTATCGATTCGAAGGTCATGACCCTCAACATCGCATCCACACGTCTAATAAGAGATAATGACACTTTTTAGAATATAACAAACCCAAAAAAGTATAGAAATGCCTCCAAATAAACCCAAAAGACCCATACTATCTGGTTTAAACCGAAAATGAACATATACCGAAATGGGTATCGATTCGAAGGTCACGATCCTGAACATTGCATCCACATGTCTAATAAGAGATAAGGGTACTTTTTAAAAAATACCAAACCCAAAAAAGTATAGAAATGCCCCCAAATAACCCTAAATGATGCACCCAGTCTGGTTTAAACCGTAAATGAACATATATCAAAATAGGTATCGATTCGAAGGTCACAACCCCCAATATCGCATCCACAAGTCTAATAAGAGATAAAGGACACTTTTTAGAAAATCCCAAACCCAAAAAAGTACATAAATGCACCCAAATAACCCCAAATCACCCACTTGGTCTGGTTTAAACAAAAAATGAACATATGATGAAATATATATCGATTCGAAGGTCACGATCTTCAACATCGTATCCACATGTCTAATAAGAGATAAGCACAGTTTTTAGAAAATACCAAACCTTAAAAATTACAGAAATGCCCCCGAATAATTCCAAACGACACACCCGGTCTAGTTTAAATAAAAAATGAACATTTGTCGAACCTCGCATCCACACATCTAATAAGAGATAAGGAAACCTAAAAAAGTACAGAAATGCCCCCCAAATAATCCCAAACGACCCACCTAGTTTGGTTTAAACTGAAAATGAACATTTTCCAAAATACATACTGATTCAAAAGTCACGACCCTCAACATCGCATCCACACGTCTAATAGAAGTTAAGGAAACTTTTTAAAGAATACCAAACCCAAAAAAGTACTGAAATGCCCCCAAATAACCCCACATGACCCACCCGGTCTGGTTTAAACCTAAAATGAACATATGTCGAAATAGGTATATATTCGAAGGTTACAACCCTCAACATCGCATCCACACGTCTAATAAGAGATAAGGACCCATTTTAAAAAATCCAAAGCCCAAAAAAGTACAGAAATGCCCCCAAATAAACCCAAAAGACCCACCCAGTCTGGTTTAAACCGAAAATAAACATATGTCGAAATAGGTATCGATTCGAAGGTCACGACCCTCAACATCGCATCCACACGTCTAATAAGAGGTAAGCACACCTTTTAGAAAATCCCAAGCCCAAAAGAGTACAGAAATGCCCCCAAATAACCCTAAACGACCCACCTGGTCTGGTTTAAACAAAAAATGAACATATGTCGAAATAGGTATCGATTCAAAGGTCACGACCCTCCACATCGCATCCACACGTCTAATAAGAGATAAGGACCCTTTTTAGAATATTCCAAGCACAAAAAAGTACACAAATGCTCCCAAATAAGCCCAAATGACCCACCCAGTCTGGTTTAAACTGAAAATGAACATATGTCAAAATAGGTATCGATTCGAAGGACATGACCCTCAACATCGCATCCACACGTCTAATAAGTAGAAAATACCAAAAACAAATAAATACAAAAATGCCCCCAAATAACCCCAAACGACCAACCCAGTTTGGTTTTAACCAAAAATGAACATATGTCGAAATAGGTATCGATTCCAAGGTCACGACCCTCAACATTGCATCCTCACGTTAAGTAAGAGATAAGGACACTTTTTATAGAATCCCAAACCCAAAAAAGTTCAGAAATGCCCCCAAATACCCCCGAACGACCCACCCAGTCTGGTTTAAATCGAAAATGATCTTATGCCAAAATAGATATCGATTCGATGGTGAAAACCCTCGACATCGCATCCAAACATCTAATAAGAGATAAGGACACTTTTTAGAAAATCCCAAACCCAAAAAAGTATAGAAATGCCCCAAAATAACCCCAAACGACCCACCCGGTCTGGTTTAAATAAAAAATGAACATATGTCACAATATGTATCGATTCGAAGGTCACGACCCTCAACATCGCATCCACACGTCTAATAAGAGATAAGGACACTTTCTAGAAAATCCCAAGCACAAAAATGTACACAAATGTCCCCAAATCAACCCAAACGACCCACCCAGTCAGGTTTAAACCGAAAATGAATATATGTCATAATAGGTATCAATTCGAAGGACACGACCCTATACATCGGATCCACTCGTCTAATAAGAGATAATGATACTTTTAGAAAACCCAAGCCCAAAAAAGTACAGAAATGCACCCAAATAACCCCAAACGACTCACCCAGTCTGGTTTAAATCGAAAATGAATATTTGCCAAAATATGTATCGATTTGAAGGTCACGACCCTCAACATCGAATCTCCCCGCCTAATAAAAGATAAGGACACTTTTTAGAAAATACCAAGCCCAAAAAAGTAAAGAAATGCCCCCAAATAAACCCAAAAGACCCACCTAGTCTAGTTTAAACCGAAAATGAACATATGTCGAAATAGGTATCGATTAGAAGGTCACGACCCTCAACATCGCATCCGCATGTCTAATAAGTGATAATCACACTTTTTAGAAAATCTCAAGCCCAAAAGAATACAGAAATGCCCCCAAATAATCCCAAACAACCCACCCGGTCTGGTTTAAATCGCAAATGAACATATGTCGAAATAGGTATCGATTCGAAGGTCACGACTCTCAACATCGCATCCACACGTCTAATAATAGATAAGGACACATTTTAGAAAATCCCAAGCCCAAAAAAGTACAAAATGCCCCCAAATAAACCTAAAATACCCACCCAGTCTGGTTTAAACCGAAAATGAACATATGTCGAAATAGGTACCGAATCGAAGGTCACGACCCTCAACATCTCATCCACACGTCTAATAAGAGATAAACACACTTTTTAGAAAATCACAAGCCCAAAAGAGTAAAGAATTGCCCCCAAATAACCCCAAACGACCCACCCGATCTGGCTTAAACCGAAAATGAACATATGCCGAAATAGGTATCGATTCGTAGGTCATGACCCTCAACATCGCATCCACACGTCTAATAAGAGATAGGGATACTTTTTAGCAAATACCAAACCCAAAAAAGTACAAAAATACCCCCAAATAAATCCAAAAGACCCACCGCGTCTGGTTTAAACCGAAAATGAATATATACCGAAATAGGTATTGATTTGAAGGTCACGACCCTGAACATTGCATCCACATATCTAATAAGAGATAAGGGTACTTTTTAGAAAATATTAAACCCAAAAAAGTATAGAAATGCCCCCAAATAACCCCAAACGATCCACCCGGTCTGGTTTAAACCGAAAATGAACATATGATGACGTCCCTCAACATCGCATCCACACGTCTAATATGAGATAAACACACTTTTTAGAAAATCACAAGCCCAAAAGAGTACAGAAATGCCCCCAAATAACCCCAAACGACCCACCCGATCTGGTTTAAACCGAAAATAACCATAGGCTGAAATTGGTATCGATTCGTAGGTCACAACCCTCAACATCGCATCATCACGTCTAATAAGAAATAAGGACATTTTTTAGAAAATACCAAACCCAAAAAAGTATAGAAATGCCCCCAAATAACCCCAAACGATCCACCCAGTCTGGTTTAAACTGAAAATGAACATATGATGAAATAGGTATCGATTCGAAGGTCACGACCCTCAACATCGCATCCACACGTCTAATATGAGATAAACACACTTTTTAGAAAATCACAAGCCCAAAAGAGTAAAGAAATGCCCCCAAATAACCCCAAACGACCCACCCGATCTGGTTTAAAATAAAAATGAACATATGCCGAAATTGGTATCGATTTGAAGGTCACGACCCTGAACATTGCATCCACATATCTAATAAGAGATAAGGGTACTTTTTAGAAAATACCAAACCCAAAAAAGTATAGAAATGCCCCCAAATAACCCCAAACGATCTACCCGGTTTGGTTTAAATTGTAAATGAACGTATGTCGAAATAGGTATCGATTCGAACGTCACGACCCTCAACATCGCATCCACAAGTCTAATAAGAGATAAGGACACTTTTCAAAAAATCCCAAACCCAAAAAAATACATAAATGCCCCCAAATAAACCCAAACCACCCACCAGGTCTGGTTTAAACCGAAAATGAACATATGATGAAATAGGTATCGATTCGAAGGTCATGACCCTCAACATCGCATCCAAACATCTAATAAGTGATAAGGAAAGATTTTCGAAAATACCAAACCTAAAAAAGTACAGAAATGCCCCCGAATAACTCCAAACGACACACCCGGTCTGGTTTAAACCAAAAATGAAAATTTCTCGAACCTCGCATCCACACATCTAATAAGAGATAAGGAGGCTTTTTAGAGAGTCCCAAACCCAAAAAGGTACAGAAATGCCCCCCAAATACTCCAAACGACCCACCTGGTCTAGTTTAAATCGAAAATGAACATTTGCTGAAATATATACTGATTCGAAGGTCACGACCCTCAACATTGTATCCGCACGTCTAATAAAAGATAAGGATACTTTTTTAAAAATTTCAAATCCAAAAAAATACAGAAATGCCCCCAAATAACCCCACACGACCCACCTGGTCTGCTTTAAACCGAAAATGAACATATGTCGAAATAGTTATTGATTCGAAGGTCACGACCCTCAGCATCGCATCCACATGTCTAATAAGAGATAAGGACACATTTTAAAAAATCCAAAGCCCAAAAAAGTACAGAAATGAACATATGTTGAAATAGGTATCGATTCGAAGGTTACGACCCTCAACATCGCATCCACACGTCTAATAAGAGATATGCACACTTTTTAGAAAATCCCACAACCAAAAGAGTACAGAAATGCCCCCGAATGGCCACAAATGACCCACCCGGTCTGGTTTAAATTGAAAATTAACATATGTCAAAATAAGTATTGATTCGATGGTCATGACCCTCAACATCGTATCCACACGTCTAATAAGAGATAAGGATACTTTTTAGAAAATCCCAGGCCCAAAAAAGTATAGATATGCACCTAAATAACCCTAAATGACCCACCTGGTCTGGTTTAAACCAAAATGAACATATGTCCAAATAGGTACAGATTCTAAGGTCATGACCCTCAACATCGCATCCACACGTCTAATAATAGATAAGGACACATTTTAGAAAATCCGAAGCCCAAAAAACTACAGAAATGCCCATAAATAAACACAAAAGACCCACCCAGCCTTGTTTAAACCAAAAATGAACATATATCGAAATAGGTATCGATTCGAAGGTCACGACCCTCAACATCGCATCCACACATCTAATAAAAGTTAAACACACTTTTTAGAAAATCCCAAGCCCAAACGAGTACAGAAATGCCCCCAAATTACCCCAAATGACCCACCCGATCTGGTTTAAATCGAAAATGAACATATGTTGAAATAGGTATCGATTCGAAGGTCACGAGCCTCAACATCGCATCCACACGTCTAATAAGAGATAAACACACTTTTTAAAAAATCCCAAGCCCAAAAGAGTACAAAAATGCCCCCAAATAACCCCAAACGATCCACCCGAACTGGTTTAAGCCGAAAATGAACATATGCCAAAATAGGTAACGATTCGAAGCTCACGACCATCAACATTGTATCCGCACGTCTACTAAGAGATAATGACACTTTTTAAAAACTACCAAACCCAAAAAAATACAGAAATGCCCCCAAATAAACCCAAAAGACCCACACGGTCTGGTATAAATCGAAAATGAACATATACCGAAATAGATATCGATTCGAAGGTCACGACCCTGAACATTGCATCCACATGCCTAATAAGAGATTTGGGTACTTTTTAGAAAATACCAAACCCAAAAAAGTATGGAAATGCCCCCAAATAACCCCAAACGATCCACCCAATCTGGTTTAAAACGCAAATGAACATATGTCGAAATAGGTATCGATTCGAAGGTCACGACCCTCAACATCGCATCCACAAGTCTAATAAAAGATAAGGACACTTTTTAGAAAATCCCAAACCCAAAAAAGTACATAAATGCCCCCAAATAACCCCAAACCACCCACCTGGTATGGTTTAAATCGAAAATGAACATTTGCCGAAATAAATATTGATTCGAAGGTCACGACCCTCTACATCGCATCAGCACGTCTAATAAGAGATAAGGACACATTGTAAAAAATCCAAAGCCTAAAAAAGTACAGAAATATCCCCAAATAAACCCAAAAGACCCACCCAGTCTGGTTTAAAGCAAAAATGAACATATGTCAAAATAGGTATCGATTCGAAGGTCACGACCTTCAACATTGTATCCACACGCGTCTAATAAGAGATAAGCACACTTTTAGAAATCCGAAGCCCAAAAGAGAGTCTGAGAATATCCCCCAAATAACCACAAGCACCACAGTGCGGTTTAAACTGAGTTGAACATATGATGAAATAGGTATCGATTCGATGGTCACGACCCTCAACATCGCCTCCGCACATCTAATAAGATATAAGCACACTTTTTAGAAATTCCCAAGCCCAAAAAAGTACAGAAATGCACCCAAATAAGCCTAAACGACCCACCCGGTTTGGTTTAAATCGAAAATGAACATATGCCGAAATAGGTATCGATTCGAAGGTCACAATCCTCAACATCGCATTCACACGTCAAATAACAGATAAGGACACTTTTTAGAAAATATCAAACCCACAAAAGTACAGAAATGCCCCCAAATAACCCCAAATGACCCACCCGGTCTGGTTTAAACCGAAAATGAACATATGCCAAAATAGGTGTCGATTCAAAGGTCACGACCCTCAACATCGCATCCACACGTCTATTAAGAGATATGGACACCTTTTAATGAATCCCAAACCCAAAAAAGTACAAAAGTGCCCCAAAATAACCCCAAACGACCCAACCGATCTGGCTTAAACCGAAAATGAACATATGTCGAAATAGGTATCGATTCGAAGGTCACGACCCTCAATATCGCATCCACACGTCTAATATGAGGTAAGGACACTTTTTAGAGAATCCCAAATCCAAAAAAGTACAAAAATGCCCCCGAATACCCCCGAATGACCCACCCGGTCTGGTTTAAACCAAAAATGAACATATGCCAAAATAGGTATCGATTCGCTGGTCACGACCCTCAACATTGTATCCACACGTCTAATAAGAGATAAGGACACTTTTTAGAAAATACCAAGCCCAAAAAAGTACAGAAATGCCCCCAAATAACCCCAAACGACCCACCCGGTCTGGTTTAAACCGAACATGAACATATGGCAAAATAGGTATCGATTCGAAGGTCACGACCCTCAACATCGCATCCACACGTCTAATCAGAGATAAGGACCCTTTTTAGAATATTCCAAGCACAAAAAAGTACATAAAATGCCCCCAAATAAGCCCAAACGACCCACCCAGTCTGGTTTAAACTGAAAATGAACATATGTCGAAATAGGTATCGATTCGAAGGACATGACCCTCAACATCGCATCCACACGTCTAATAAGTAGAAAATACCAAACCCAAAAAAGTACATAAATGCCCCCAAATAACCCTAAACGACCCACCTGGTCTAGTTTAAATCGAAAATGAACATATGTCAAAATAGGTATCGACTCGAAGGTCACGACCCTCAACATCGCATCCACACGTCTAATTAGAGTTAAGGACACATTTTAGAAAATCTCAAGCCCCAAAAAGTATAAAAATGCCCCCAAATAACCCCAAACGACCCACCCTGTCTGGTTTAAACCGAAATGAACATATGCAAAAATAGGTTTTGATTCGAAGGTCACGACCCTCGACATCCCATCCACAAGTCTAATAAGAGATAAGGACAGTTTTTAAAAAATCCCAAACCCAAAAAAGGATAGAAATGCCCCCAAAAACCCTAAACCACTCACCTGGTCTGGTTTGAACCGAAAATGAACATATGATGAAATAGGTATCAATTCGAAGGTCACGCTCCTCAACATCGCATCCACACTTCTAATTAGAGATAGGGACACTTTTTAGAAAATCCCAAACCCAAAAAAGTAAAGAAATGCTCCTAAATCACCCCAAACGACCTACCTGGTCTAGTTTAAGCCAAAAATGAACATAGGTCAAAATTGGTATCAATTCGAAGATCCCAACCCTCAACATCGCATCCACATGTCTAATAAGAGAATGACACTTTTTAAAGAATCCAAAACCCAAAAAAGTACAAAAGTGCCCCCAAATAACCCCAAAGGATCAACCCGACTTGGTTTAAATCGAAAATTAACATATGTCGAAATAGGCTTAGATTCGAAAGTCACAACCCTCAACATTTTTTTTTTTTTGGTAAACCACAACCCTCAACATCACATCCACACATCTATTAAGAGATCAGAACAGTTTTTAGAAAATCCCAAACCCAAAAAAGTACAGAAATGCCTCCAAATAACCCCAAACGACCCACCTAGTCTGGTTTAAACCAAAAATGAACATATGCCAAAATAGGTAACGATTCGAAGGTCACGACCCACAACATCGTATCCACACGTCTAATAAGAGATCAGGACAATTTTTAGAAAATACCAAACGCAAAAAAGAACAGAAATGCCCCCAAATAACCCCAAACGACCCACTTGATCTGGTTTAAACAAAAAATGAACATATGTTGAAATAGGTATCAATTCGAAGGTCACGACCCTTAACATCACATCCACACATCTAATTAGAGATAGGGACACTTTTTAGAAAATCCCAAACCCCAAAAAGTATAAAAATGCCCCCAAATAACCCCAGACGACCCACCCGATCTGGTTTAAACCAAAAATGAACATATACCTCAATTAGGTATCGATTCGAAGGTCACAACCCGCAACATTGCATCCACACGTCAAATAAGAGATATGGACACTTTTTAGAAAATACCATACCCACAAAAGGACAGAAATGCACCCAAATAACCCCAATCGACCCACCAGGTCTGGTATAAACTAAAAATGAACATATGTCAAAATAGGTATCGATTCGAAGGGCACGATCCTCAACATCGCATCCACACGTCTAAAAAGAGATAAGAACACTTTTTAACAAATTTCAAACCCAAAAAAGTATAGAAATAGCCCCAAATAACCCCAAACGGCCCACCCGATCTGGTTTAAACCGAAAATGAACATTTGCCAAAATAGGTATCGATTCGAAGGTCACGACCCTCAGCATCGCATCCACACGTCTAAAATGAGATAAGGACACCTTCTAGTGAATCCCAAACCCAAAAAAGTAAAAATGTACCCCCAAATAACCCCAAACGACCCACCCAATCTGGTTTAAATAAAAAATGAACATATGTCAAAATAGGTATCATATCGAAGGTCACGACCCTCAACATAGCATCCTCACGTCTAATAAGAGATAAGGATACTTTTTAGAGAATCCCAAACCCAAAAAAGTATAGAAATGCCCCGAAATACCACCGAACGACCTACCCGGTTTGGCTTAAGCCAAAAATGAACATAAGCCAAAATATGTATCGATACGAAGGTCACGACCCTCAACATCGCACCCACACGTCTAATAAGAGATATGGACACTTTTTAGAAAATTTCAAACCCAAAAAAGTACAGAAGTGCCCCCAAATAACCCCAAACGACCCAACCCGTCTGGTTTAAGCCATAAATGAACATATGCTGAAATAGGTATCGATTCGAAGGTCACGACTCTCAGCATCGCATCCACACATCCAATAAGAGATAAGGACACTTTTTAGAAAATCCCAAAAAGAAAAAAGTACAGAAATGCCCCCAAATAACCCGAAACGACCGACCTTGTCTGGTTTAAACTGAAAATGAACATATGCTGAAATAGGTATCGATTCCAAAGTCACGATCCACAACATCGTATCCACACGTCTAATTAGAGATGATGACACTTTTTAGAAAATACCAAACCCAAAAAAGTACAGAAATGCCCCCAAATAATTCCAAACGACCCACCCGATCAGGTTTAAACCGAAAATGAAATGGGTATTGATTCGAAGGTCACGACCCTCAACATCGCATCCACACATCTAATAAGAGATAAGGACACTTTTTAGAAAATCCCAAACCCAAAAAAGTACAGAAATGCCCCCAAATAACTCTGAACGACCCACCCGGTATGGTTCAAACCAGAAATGAACATATGTTGAAATATGTATTGATTCGAAGGTCACGATCCTCAACATCGCATCCACACGTCTTATAAGTGATAAGGACACTTTTTAGAAAATACAAAACCCAAAAAAGTACAGAAATGCCCCCAAATAATCCCAAACGACCCACCCGATCTGGTTTAAAATGAAAATAAACTTATGTCAAAATAGGTATCGATTCGAAGGTCACGATCCCCAACATTGCACCCACACATCTAATAAGAGATAAGGACACTTTTCAAAAAATACCAAACCCAAAAAAGTACATAAACGCCCCCAAATAACCCCAAACGACCCACCCAGTCTGGTTTAAACCGAAAATGAACATTTACCGAAATAGGTATCGAATCAAAGGTCACGACCCTCAACATCGTACCCACACGTCTAATAAGAGATATGGATACTTTTTAGAAAATTCCAAACCCAAAAAAGTACAGAAGTGCCCCAAAATAACCCAAAACAACCCAACCCGTCTGGTTTAGGCCGAAAATGAACATATGCTGAAATAGGTATCGATTTGAAGGTCACGACTCTCAACATCGCATCCACACATCTAATAAGAGATAATGACACTTTTTAGAAAATCCCAAGAAGAAAAAAGTATAGAAATGCCCCCTAATAACCTGAAGTGACCCACCTTGTCTGGTTTAAACCAAAAATGAACATATGCCGAAATAGGTATCGATTCCAGAGTCACGATCCTTAACATCATATCCACACGTCTAATTAGAGATGATGACACTTTTTAGAAAATACCAAACCCAAAAAAGTGCAGAAAATGCCCCCAAATAATTTCGAACGACCCACCCGATCTGGTTTAAATCGAAAATGAAATAGGTATCGATTCGAAGGAAATGACCCTCAACATCGCATCCACACGTCTAACAAGAGATAAGGACACTTTTTAGAAAATCCTAGGCCCAAAAAAGTACAGAATTTCCCCCAAATAACCCCAAACGAAAAGGAACATACGTCGAAATAGGTATCGATTCGCTGGTCACAACCCTCAACACCGCATCGACACGTCTAATAAGAGGTAAGGACACTTTTTAAAAAATCCCAAACCCTAAAAAGTACAAAAATGCCGCCAAAAAACTCCAAACGACCCCCCCGATCTAGTTCGGACCGAAAATGAACATATGTCGAAATAGGTATCAATTCGAAGGTCACAACCCTCAACATCACATCCACACGTCAAATGAGAGAAGGACATTTTTTAGTGAATCACAAACCTAAAGAAGTATAAAATGCCCCAAAATAGCCTCAAACGACCTACCCGATGTGGTTTAAATCAAAAATGAACATATGTCGAAATAGGCATCGATTCGAAGGTCACGAGCCTCAACATCGCATCCACATGTCTAATAAGACATAAGGAGACTTTTTAGAAAATCCCAAACCCAAAAAAAGGATAGAAATTCCCCCAAATAACCCCAGACGATCCACCCGGTCTGGTTTAAACCGAAAATGAACATATACCTAAATAGGTATCGATTCGAAGGGCACGACCCTCAACATCGCATTAAGACGTCTAATAAGACATAAGGACACTTTTTAGAAAATACCAAACCCAAAAAAGTACAGAAATGCCCCAAAATAACCCCAAACCACCCACCCTGTCTGGTATAAATTAAAAATTAACATATGTCGAAATAGGTATCAATTCGAAGGTCACGATCCTCAACCTCGCATCCACACGTTTAAAAAGAGATAAGGACACCTTTTAGAAAATTCCAAACCCAAAAAAGTACAGAAATGGCCCCAAATAACCCTAAACGACCCACCCAGTCTGGTTTAAACAAAAAATGAACATTTGTCGAAATAGGTGTCGATTCGAAGGTCACGACCCTCAACATCGCATCCACACATCTAATAAGAGATAAGGACACCTTTTAGTGAATCCCAAACCCAAAAAAGTACAAAAGTGCCCTTAAATAACCCCAAACGACCCACCCGATCTAGTTTAAATCGAAAATGAACATATGTCGAAATAGGTATCGATTCGAAGGTCACAACCCTGAACAACGCAGTGCAAACATCCACTGAGGTCTAATAAGAGATAATGACACTTTTAAGAAAATTCAAAACCCAAAAACTACAGAAATGACCCAAAATAACCGCAGACGATCCACCTGGTCTGGTTTAAACCAAAAATGAACATATACTGAAATAGGTATCGATTCGAAGGTCACGACCCTCAACATCGCATCCACATGTCTAATAAGTGATAAGGACACTTTTTAGAAAATTCCAAACCCAAAAAAGTATAGAAATGCCCCCAAATAACCCCAAACGACCCACCCGGTCTGGTTTAAACCGAAAATGAACATTTACCAAAATAGGTATCGATTCGAAGGTCACGACCCTCAACATCGTATCCACACGTCTAATATGAGATAAGGACACCTTCTAGTGAATCCCAAACCCAAAAAAGTACAAAAGTACCCCCAAATAACCCCAAACGACCCACCCAATCTGGTTTAAATAAAAAATGAACATATGTACAATAGGTATCGATTCGAAGGCCACAACCCTAAACATCGCATCCTCACGTCTAAAAAATATAGAAATGCCCCCAAATACCCCCGAATGACCCACCCGGTCTAGTTTAAACTGAAAATGAACATATGCTGAAATAGGTATCGATTCGAAGGTCACGACCCTCAACATCGCATCCACATGTCTAATACGAGATAAGGACACCTTTTAGTGAATCCCAAACCCAAAAAAGTACAAAAGCGTCCCCAAATAATCCCAAACGACCCACTCGATCTAGTTTAAATAAAAAATGAACATATGTCGAAATAGGTATCGAATCGAAGGTCACGACCCTCAACATAGCATCCTCACGTCTAATAAGAGATAAAGACACTTTTTAGGGAATCCCAAACCCAAAAAAGTATAGAAATGCCCCGAAATGCCACCGAACGGCCCACCCGATTTGGCTTAAGCCAAAAATGAACATAAGCCAAAATATGTATTGATTCGAAGGTCACGACCCTCAACATCGGACCCACACGTCTAATAAGAGATATGGATACTTTTTAGAAAATATCAAACCCAAAAAAGTACAAAAGTGCCCCAAAATAACCCCAAACGACCCAACCCATCTGGTTTAAGCCATAAATGAACATATACTGAAATAGGTATCGATTCGAAGGTCACGACTCTCAACATCGTATCCACACATCCAAAAAGAGATAAGGACACTTTTTAGAAAATCCCAAGAAGAAAAAGTACAGAAATGCCCCCAAATAACCCGAAACGACCGACCTTGTCTGGTTTAAACCGAAAATGAACATATGCCGAAATAGGTATCGATTCCACAGTCACGATCCTCAACATCGTATCCACACGTCTAATTAGAGATGATGACACTTTTTAGAAAATACCAAACCCAAAAAAGTACAGAAATGCCCCCAAATAATTCCAAACGACCCACCCGAACAAGTTTAACCCGAAAATGAAATGGGTATCGATTCGAAGGTCACGACCCTCAACATCACATCCACACATCTAATAAGAGATAAGGACACTTTTTAGAAAATCCCAAACCCAAAAAAGTACAGAAATGCCCCCAAATAACTCCAAACGACCCACCTGGTCTGGTTTAAACCGAAAATGAACATATGCCAAAATAGGTAACGATTCGAAGGTCACGACCCACAACATTGCATCCACACGTCTAATAAGAGATCAGGACAGTTTTTAGAAAATACCAAACGCAAAAAAGAACAGAAATGCCCCCAAATAACCCCAAACGACCCACTTGATTTGGTTTAAACCAAAAATGAACATATGTTGAAATAGGTATCAATTCGAAGGTCAGGACCCTTAACATCACATCCACACGTCTAATTACAGATAGGGACACTTTTTAGAAAATCCTAAACCCCAAAAAGTATAAAAATGCCCCCAAATAACCCCAGATGACCCACCCGATCTGGTTTAAACTGAAAATGAACATATACCTCAATTAGGTATCGATTCAAAGGTCACGACCCGCAACATTGCATCCACACACCAAATAAGAGATATGGACACTTTTTAGAAAATACCATATCCACAAAAGGACAGAAATGCACCTAAATAACCCCAATCGACCAACCAAGTCTGGTATAAACTAAAAATGAACATATGTCAAAAATAGGTATCGATTCGAAGGTCATGATCCTCAACATTGCATCCACAAGTCTAAAAAGAGATAAGAACACTTTTTAAAAAATTCCAAACCCAAAAAAGTATAGAAATAGCCCCAAATAACCCCAAACGACCCACCCGGTCTGGTTTAAACCGAAAATAAACATTTGCCAAAATAGGTATCGATTCGAAGGTCACAACCCTCAGCATCGCATCCACACGTCTAATATGAGATAAGGACACCTTCTAGTGAATCCCAAACCCAAAAAAGTACAAAAGTACCCCCAAATAACCCCAAACGACCCACCCAATCTGGTTTAAATAAAAAATGAACATATGTCAAAATAGGTATCGAATCGAAGGTCACGACCCTCAACATAGCATCCTCACGTCTAATAAGAGATAAGGACACTTTTTAGAGAATCTCAAACCCAAAAAAGTATAGAAATGCCCCGAAATGCCACCGAACGACCCACCCGGTTTGGCTTAAGTCAAAAATGAACATAAGCCAAAATATGTATCGATACGAAGGTCACGACCCTCAACATCGCACCCACACGTCTAATAAGAGATATGGATACTTTTTAGAAAATTTCAAACCCAAAAAAGTACAGAAGTGCCCCCAAATAACCCCAAACGACCCAACCCGTCTGGTTTAGGCCAAAAATGAACATATGCTGAAATAGGTATCGATTGGAAGGTCACGACTCTCAACATCGCATCCACACATCTAATAAGGGATAATGACACTTTTTAGAAAATCCGGAGAAGAAAAAAGTACAAAAATGCCCCCTAATAACCCGAAATGACCTACCTTGTCTGGTTTAAATCGAAAATGAACATATGCCGAAATAGGTATTGATTCCAGAGTCACGATCCTCAACATCGTATCCACACGTCTAATTAGAGATGATGACACTTTTTAGAAAATACCAAACCCAAAAAAGTGCAGAAAATGCCCCCAAATAATTCCAAACGACCCACCCGATCTGGTTTAAACCAAAAATGAAATAGGTATCGATTCGAAGGTCACGACCCTCAACATCGCATCCACACGTCTAATAAGAGATAAGGACACTTTTTAGAAAATCCCAGACCCAAAAAAATACAGAAATGCCCCCAAATAACCCCAAATGACCCACCTGGTCTGGTTTAAACCGAAAAGGAACATACATCGAAATAGGTATCGATTCACGTCACAACCTCAACACCGTATCCACACGTCTAATAAGAGGTAAGGACAGTTTTTAGAAAATCCCAAACCCTAAAAAGGAAAGGCCGCCAAATAACTCCAAGACCCACCACTAGTTCGGAAAATGAACATATGTCGAAATAGGTATCGATTCGAAGGTCACAACCCTCAACATCGCATCCACACCTCAAATGAGAGAAGGACATTTTTTTGTGAATCACAAACCCAAAGAAGTATAAAAGTGCCCCCAAATAACCCCAAACGACCTACCCGATGTGGTTTAAACCGAAAAATAAACATATGTTGAAATAGGCATCGATTCGAAGGTCACGAGCCTCAACATCGCATCCACATATCTAATAAGACATAAGGAGACTTTTTAGAAAATCCCAAACCCAAAAATAGGGTAGAAATTCCCCCAAATAACCCCAGACGACCCACCCGGTCTGGTTTAAACCAAAAATGAACATATACCCAAATAGGTATCGATTCGAAGGACACGACCCTCAACATCGCATCAACACGTCTAATAAGACATAAGGACACTTTTTAGAAAATACCAAACCCAAAAAAGTACAGAAATGCCCCAAAATAACCCCAAACCACCCACCCGATCTGGTATAAATTAAAAATTAACATATGTCGAAATAGGTATCAATTCGAAGGTCACGATCCTCAACCTCGCATCCACACGTCTAAAAAGAGATAAGGACACTTTTTAGAAAATTCCAAACCCAAAAAAGTACAGAAATGGCCCCAAATAACCCCAAACGACCCACCCGGTCCGGTTTAAACCGAAAATGAACATTTGCCGAAATAGGTATCGATTCGAAGGTCACGACCCTCAACATCGCATCCACACGTCTAATAAGAGATAAGGACACCTTTTAGGGAATCCCAAACCCAAAAAAGTACAAAAATGTCCTAAAATAACCCCAAACCACCCACCCGATCTGGTATAAATTAAAAATTAACATATGTCGTAATAGGTATCAATTCGAAGGTCACGACCCTAAACATCGCATCCTCACGTCTAAAAAGTATAGAAAAGCCCCCAAATACCCCCGAATGACCCACCCGGCCTGGTTTAAACTGAAAATGAACATATGCTGAAATAGGTATCGATTCGAAGGTCACGACCCTCAACATTGCATCCACATGTCTAATAAGAGATAAGGACACTTTTTAGAAAATCCGAAACCCAAAAACTATAGAAACGCCCCAAAATAACCCCAGACGATCCACCTGGTCTGGTTTAAACCGAAAATGAACATATACCGAAATAGGTATCGATTCGAAGGTCACGACCTTCAACATCGCATCCACATGTCTAATAAGTGATAAGGACACTTTTTAGGAAATACCAAACCCAAAAAAGTATAGAAATGCCCCCGAATAATCCCAAATGACCCACCCGGTCTTGTTTAAACTGAAAATGAACATATGTCGAAATAGGTATCGATTTGAAGGTCACGATCCCCAACATCGCATCCTCACATTTAGTAAAAGATAAGGACACTTTTCGGAAAATACCAAACCCAAAAAAGTACATAAATGCCACCAAATAACCCCAAACGACACACGCAGGCTGGTTTAAACCAAAAATGAACATTTATCGAAAGAGGTATCGATTCGAAGGTCACGACGCTAAACATCGCATCCACATGTCTAATATGAGATAAGGACACCTTTTAGTGAATCCCAAACCCAAAAAAGTACAAAAGTGTCCACAAATAACCCCAAACGACCCACCCGATCTAGTTTAAACCGAAAATGAACATATGTCGAAATAGGTATCGAATCGAAGGTCACGACCCTTAACATCGCATCCTCACATCTAGTGAGAGATAAGGACATTTTTAGAGAATCCTAAACCCAAACAAGTATAGAAATTCCCCCAAATACCCCCGAATGACCCACCCGGTTTGGCTTAAACCGAAAATGAACATAAGCCAAAATATGTATCGATTCGAAGGTCACGACCATCAACATCGCATCCACACGTCTAATAAGAGATATGAATACTTTTTAGAAAATACCAAACCCAAAAAAGTACAGAAGTGCCCCCAAATAACCCCAAACGACCCAACCGGTCTGGTTTAAGCAAAAAATGAACATATGCTGAAATAGGTATTGATTCGAAGGTCACGACTCTCAACATCGCATCCACACATCTAATAAAAGATAAGGGCACTTTTTAGGAAATCCCAAGAAGAAAAATGTACAGAAATGCCCCCAAATAACCCGAAACGACCCACCTTGTATGGTTTAAACCGAAAATGAACATATGCCCAAATAGGAATCGATTCCAAAGTCACGATCGTCAACATCGTATCCACACGTCTAATTAGAGATGATGACACTTTTTAGAAAATACCAAACCCAAAAAAGTACAGAAATGCCCCCAAATAATTCCAACCGACCCACCCGATCTGGTTTTAACCGAAACTAAAATAGGTATCGATTCGAAGGTCACGACCCTCAACATCGCATCCACACGCCTAATAAGAGATAAGGACACTTTTTAGAAACTCCCAAACCCAAAAAAATACAGAAATACCCCCAAATAACTCCAAACGACCCACCCGATATGGTTCGAATAAAAAATGAACATATGTCAAAATATGTATCGATTCGAAGGTCACGACCCTCAACATCGCATCCACTTGTCCAATTAGAGATAAGGATACTTTTTAGAAAATCCCAGACCCAAAAAAGTACAGAAATGCAACCAAATAACCCCAAATGACCCACCTGGTCCGGTTTAAATCGAAAATGAACATACATCGAAATAGGTACCGATTCGCTGGTCACAACCCTCAACACCGCATCCACACATCTAATAAGAGGTAAGGACACTTTTTAGAAAGTCCCAAACCCTAAAAAGGACAGAAATGCTGCCAAATAACACCAAACGACCCACCCGGTCTAGTTCGGACCGAAAATGAACATATGTCGAAATAGGTATCGATTCGAATGTCACAACCCTCAACATCGCATCCACACGTCTAATAAAAGAAGGACACATTTTAGTGAATCCCAAACCCAAACAAGTACAAAAGTGCCCCCAAATAACCCCAAACGACCCACCCGATGTGGTTTAAATCGAAAATGAACATATGTCGAAATAGGTGTCGATTCAAAGGTCACGACCCTTAACATCTCATCCACATGTCTAATAAGAGATAAGGACACTTTTTAGAAAATCCCAACCCCAAAAAAGGACAAAAATGCCCCCAAATAACCCCAGGCGACCTACCCGCTCTGGTTTAAACAAAAAAAGAACATATACCCAAATAGGTATCGATTCGAAGGTCACAACCCTCAACATCGCATCCACACATCTAATAAGTGATAAGGACACTTTTTAGAAAATACCAAACCCAAAAAAGTACAAAAATGCCCCCAAGTAACCCCAAACGACCCACCCGGTCTGGTTTAAACCAAAAATGAATATATGTCAAAATTGGTATCGATTCGAAGGTCACGATGCTCAACATCGCATCCACACATCAAATAACAGAGAAGGACACCTTTTAGTCAATCCCAAACCCAAAAGAGTACAAAAGTGTCCCAAAATAACCCCAAACGACCCACCCGATCTGGTTTAAACCAAAAATGAAAATATGTCAAAATAGGTATTGATTGGAAGGTCACGACCCTTAACATCGCATCCTCACATCTAATAAGAGATAAGGACACTTTTTAGAGAATCCCAAACCCAAAAAAGTATAGAAATGCCCCCAAATACCCCGGAACGACCCACCCAATCTGGTTTAAACCGAAAATGAACATAAGCCAAAATATGTATCGATTCGAAGGTCATGACCCTCAACATCGCATCCACACGTCTAACAAGAGATATGGATACCTTTTAGACAATACCAAACCCGAAAAAATATAGAAGTGCCCCAAAATTACCCCGAACGACCCAACCGTTCTGGTTTAAGCCGAAAATGACCATATGCTGAAATAGGTATCAATTAGAAGGTCACGACTCTCAACATCGCATCCACACATCTAATAAGAGATAAGGACACTTTTTCGAGAATCCCAAGCCCAAAAAAGTACAGAAATGCCCCCAAATAACCCCAAGCGACCCACCTGGTCTGGTTTAAATAAAAAATGAACATTGGTTGAAATTGATATCGATTCGCAGGTTACAACCCTCAACACCGCATCCACACATCTAATATGATGTAAGGACACTTTTTAGTGAAGCCCAAACCCAAAAAAGTACAAAAGTGCCCCCAAATAACCCCAAACTACCCATCCGATCTGGTTTAAACCGAAAATGAACATATGTCAAAATAGGTATCGATTCGAAGGTCACAACCCTCAACATTGCATCCACATGTCCAATAAGAGATAACACCACTTTTTAGAAAATACGAAACACAAAAAAGTACATAAATGCCCCCAAATAACCCCGAACGACCCACCCGGTCTAGTTTAAACTAAAAAGGAATATATGCTAAAATATGTATCGATTCGAAGGTCACGACCCTCAACATCGCATCCACACGTCTAATAAGAGATAAGGACACTTTTTAGCAAATACCAAACCCAAAAAAGTACAGAAATGCCCCCAAATAACACCAAACTACCCACCCGGTCTGGTTTAAAATGAAAATGAAGATATGTCGAAATAGGTATAAATTCGAAGGTCACGACCCTCAAGATCGCATCCACACGTCTAATAAGAGATAGGGACACTTTTTAGAGAACCCTAAACCTAAAAATGAAGATATGTCGAAATAGGTATCGATTCGAAGGTCATGACTCTCAACATCGCATCCACACATCTAATAAGAGATAATGACACTTTTTAGAAAATCCCAAGAAGAAAAATGTACAGAAATGCCCCCAAATAACCCGAAATGACCCACCTTGTCTAGTTTAAACCGAAAATGAATATATGCCGAAATAGGTATCGATTCCAAAGTCATGATCCTCAACATCGTATCCACACGTCCAATTAGAGATGATGACACTTTTTAGAAAATACCAAATCCAAAAAAGTGCGAAAATGGCCCCAAATAATTCGAAACGACCCACCCAAAATAGTTTAAACCGAAAAGAAAATAGGTATCGATTCGAATGTCACGACCCTCAACATTGCATCCAAACGTCTAATAAGAGATAAGGGCACCTTTCAGAAAATACCAAACCCAAAAGGGTACACAAATGCCCCCAAATAACCCCCAAACGACCCACCTAGTATGGTTTAAACTGAAAATGAACATTTAACGAATTGGTATCGATTCAAATGTCATGACGCTCAACATCGCATCCACACATCTAATATGAGATAAGGACACCTTTTCGTGAATCCCAAACCTAAAAAAGTTTAGAAATGCCCCCAAATACCCTCGAACAATCCACCAAGTTTGGTTTAAACCGAAAATGAACATATGTCGAAATAGATATCGATTCAAAGCTCACGACCCTCAACATCCTTTCCACACGTCTAATAAGAGATAAGGACACTTTTTAGAAAATACCAAACTCAAGAAAGTATAAAAGTGCCCCCAAATAACCTCAACAGACCCAATCGGTCTGGTTTAAGCCAAAAATGAACATATGTCGAAATAGGCATTGATTCGAAAGTCACGACCCTCAACATCGCATCCTCACGTCTAATAAGAGATAATGACACTTTTTAGTGAATCCCAAACCCAAAAAAGTATAGAAATGCTCCCAAATACCCCCGAACGACCCACCCAATCTAGTTTAAACCAAAAATGAACATAACCTAAAATATGTATCGATTCAAAGGTCACGACCCTCAACATCACATCCACACGTCTAATAAGAGATATGGATACTTTTTAGACAATACCAAACCCAAAAAAGTACAGAAGTGCCCCTAAATAACCCCAAACGATCAAACTGGTCTGGTTTAGGCCAAAAATGAACATATGCCAAGATAGGTATCGATTTGAAGGTCATGACTCTCTTTATCGCATCCACACATCTAATAAAAGATAAGGACACTTTTTCTAGAATCCAAACCCAAAAAAGTACAAAAATGCCCCCAAATAACCCCAAATGACCCACCTAGTCTTGTTTAAATCGAAAATGAACATTGGTTGAAATTGGTATCGATTCGCAGGTCACAACCCTCAACACTGCATCCTCACGTCTAAGATGTAAGAACACTTTTTAAAAAATCCCAAACCCAAAAAAGTACAAAAATGCTCACGAATAAATCCAAACGACCCACCCGGTCTGGTTTGGACCGAAAATGAATATAAGTCGAACTAGGTATCGATCCGAAGGTCACAACCCTCAACATCGCATCCACACGTCTAATAAGAGAAGGACACTTTTTAGTGAATCGCAAACCCAAAAAAGTACAAAAATGCCCCCAAATAACCCCAAACTACCCACCCGATCTGGTTTAAACCGAAAATGAACATATGTCGAAATAGGTATCGATTCAAAGGTCACAACCCTCAACATCGCATCCACACGTCTAATAAGAGATACAGCCAATTTTTAGAAAATACCAAACACAAAAAAGTACATAAATGGCCCCCAATTAACCCCAAACGACACACCCGGTCTGGTTTAAACTAAAAATGAACATATGCCAAAATATGTATCGATTCGAAGGTCACGACCCTCAACATCGCAACCACACGTCTAATAAGAGATAAGGACACTTTTTAGCAAATACCAAACCCAAAAAAGTATAGAAATGCCCCCAATAACACCAAACGACCCACCCGGTCTGGTTTAAACTGAAAATGAACATATGTCAAAAAAGGTATCGATTCGAAGGTCACGATCCCGAACATCGCATCCACAAAGCTTATAAGAGATAAGGACACTTTTCAGAAAATACCAAACCCAAAAAAGTGCATAAATGCCCTCAAATAACCCCAAACGACCCATCCGGTCTGGTTTAAATCGAAAATAAACATTTACCGAAATAGGTTTCGATTCAAAGGTCACGACCCTCAAGATCGCATCCACACATCTAATTAGAGATAAGGACAGCTTTTAGTGAAGCCCAAACCCAAAAATGTATAAAATTGTCCCCAGATAACCCCAAACGACCCACCCGATCTGGTTTAAATCGAAAATGAACATATGTCGAAATAGGTATCAATTCGAAGGTCACGACCCTCAACATCACATCCTCATGTCTAATAAGAGATAAGGACACTTTTTAGAGAATCCCAAACCTAAAAAATTATAGAAGTGCCCCCAAATACCCTCGAACGATCCACCGGGTCTGGATTAAATCGAAAATGAACATATGCCAAAATAGGTATCGATTCAAAGGTCACGACCCTCAACATCGCATCCACACATCTAATAAGAGATAAGGAGACTTTTTAGAGAATCCCAAACCCAAAAAAGTACAGAGATGCCCCCAAATAACCCCAAACAAACCACTTGGTCTGATTTAAACCGAAAATGAACATATGTCGAAGTTGTTATCGATTCGTAGGTGACAACCCTCAACATCGCATCGCACGTCTAAAAAGAGATAAGGACACTTTTTAGAAAATCCCAAGCCCAAAAAAAGGTAGAAATGCCCCCAAATAACCCAAAACGACCCACCCGGTCTGGTTTAGACCGAAAATGAACATTTGCCGAAATAGGTATTGATAGGAAGGTCACGACCCTCAAGATCGAATCCACACGTGTAATAAGAGATAAGGACACCTTTTAGTGATCCCAAACCCAAAAAAGTACAAAAGTGTCCCCAGATAACCCCAAACGACCCACCTGATTTGGTTTAAATTGAAAATGAACATATGTTGAAATAGCTATCGATTCGAAGGTCATGACCATCAACATCGCATCCTCATGTCTAATAAGAGATAAGGACACTTTTTAGAGAATCTCAAACCTAAAAAAGTATAGAAATGCCCCCAAATACCTTCGAATGACCCACCGGGTCTGGTTTAAACCGAAAATGAACATATGCCGAAATAGGTATCGATTCAAAGGTCATGACCATCAACATCGTATCCACACGTCTAATAAGAGATAAGGACACTTTTTAGAAAATACCAAACCCGAAAAAGTGCAGAAGTGCCCCCAAATAACCTCAAATGACCCAACCGATCTGGTTTAAGCCGAATATGAACATATGCCGAAATAGGTATCGATACGAAGGTCACGACTCTCAACATCGCATCCGCACATCTAATAAGAGATAAGGACACTTTTTAGAAAATCCCAAACCCAACAAAGTATAAAAATGACCGTAAATAACCCTAAATGACCCACCTGGTCTGGTTTAAACCGAAAGTAAAATATGCCAAAATAGGTATCGATTCGAAGGTCACGACCCTCAACATCGCATCCACACGTCAAATAAGAGATAAGAAAACTTTTTAAAAATCCCAAACCCAAAAATGTACAGAAATGCCCCCAAATAACTCCAAACGACCCACCCAGTCTGGTTCGGACCGAAAATGAACACATGTCGAAATAGGTTTCGATTCGAAGCTCACGACCCTCAACATCGCATCCTCATGTCTAATAAGGGATAAGGACACTTTTTAAACAGTACCAAACCCAAAAAAGTATAAAAATGCCGCCAAATAACCCCAAATGACCCACCCGGTTTGGTTTAAATAAAAAATGAACATATGTCGAAATAGGTATCGATTCGAAGGTCACGACCCTCAACATCGCATCCACACGCCTAATAAGAGATAAGGATACTTTTTAGAAAATTCCAGACCCAAAAAAGTATAGAAATGCCACCAAATAACCCCAAACGACCCATCCGGTCTGGTTTCAACGAAAAATGAACATATGTCAAAATAGACATCAATTCGTATGTCACAATCCTCAACATCTCATTGCATGTCTATAAGAGATAAGGACACTTTTTAGAAAATCCCAAGCCCAAAAAAAAAACATAAATACCCCCAAATAACCCCTAAGGACCCACCCGGTCTGGTTTAAACCGAAAATGAACATTTGGCAAAATAGGTATCGATTCGAAGGTCACGACCCTCAAGATCGCATCCACACATCTAATAAGAGATAAGGACACCTTTTAGTGAATCCCAAACCCAAAAAAGTACAAAAGTGTCCCTAGATAACCCCAAACGACCCACCCGATCTGGTTTAAATTGAAAATGAATATATGTCAAAATAGGTATCGATTCGAAGGTCACGACCCTCAACATCACATCCTCACATCTAATAAATGATAAGGACACTTTTTAGAAAATACCGAACCCAAAAATGTACAAAAATGTCCCCAAATAACCCCAAACGACCCACCCGATTTTGTTTAAACTGAAAATGAACATATGTCAAAATAGGTATCAATTCGAAGGTCACGACCCTCAACATCGTATCCACACGTCTAATAAGAGATAAGGACACTTTTCAAAAAAAACCAAACCCAAAAAAGAACATAAATGCCCCCAAATAACCCCAAATGACCCACCCAGCATGGTTTAAACCAAAAATGAACATTTACCGAAATTGGTATCGATTCGAAGGTCACGACACTCAACATCGCATCCACACTTCTAATAAGAGATAAGAACACCTTTTAGTGAATCCCAAACCCAAAAAAGTACAAAAGTGTCCCCAAATAACCCCAAACGACCCACCCGATTTAGTTTAAACCGAAAATGAACATATGTCGAAATAGGTATCGATTCGAAGGTCACGACCCTCAACATCGCATCCTCACGTCTAATAAGAGATAAGGACACTTTTTAGAGAATCCCAAACCGAAAAAAGTATAGAAATGCCTCCAAATACCCCCGAACGACCCACCTAGTCTGGTTTAAACCGAAAACGAACATAAACCAAAATATGTATCGATTCGAAGGTCACGACCCTCAACATCGCATCCACACGTCTAATAAGAGATATGGATACTTTTTAGACAATACCAAACCCGAAAAAGTACAGAAGTGCCCCCAAATAACCCCGAACGACCAAACCGGTCTGGTTTAAGCCAAAAATGAACATATGCCGAAATAGGTATCGATTCAAAGGTCACGACTTTCAACATCGCATCCACACATCTAATAAGAGATAACGACACTTTTTCTAGAATCTCAAACCCAAAAAAGTACAGAAATGTCCCCAAATAACCCCAAACGACCCACCTAGTTTGGTTTAAATAAATGAACATTGGTTGAAATTGGTATCGATTCGCAGGTCACAACCCTCAACAGCGCATCCACACATCTAACAAGATGTAAGGACACTTTTTAGAAAACCCCAAACCCAAAAAAGTATAAAAATGCCCACAATTAAATCCAAATGACCCACCCGTTCTGGTTTGGACCGGCAATGAACATATGTCGAAATAGGTATCGATTCGAAGGTCACAACCCTCAACATTGCATCCACATGTCTAACAGGAGATAACGCCACTTTTTAGAAAATACCGAACACAAAAAAGTAAATAAATGCCCCCAAATAACCCCAAACGACCCACCCTGTCTGGTTTAAACTAAAAAAGAACATATGCCGAAATATGTATCGATTCGAAGGTCACGAGCCTCAAACTTGCATCCACACGTCTAATCAGAGATAAGAAAACTTTTTAGAAAGTCCCGAACCCTAAAAAGTACAGAAATGCCCCCAAATAACTCCAATCGACTCACCCAGTCTAGTTCGGGCAAAAAATGAACACATGTCAAAATAGGTATCGATTCGATGGTCACGACCCTCAACATCGCATCCTCATGTCTAATAAGAGATAATGACACTTTTTAGAGAATCCCAAACCCAAAAAAGTATAGAAATGTCCCCAAATACCCCCGAACGACCCACCCAGTCTGGTTTAAATCGAAAAAAGACATAAGCCAAAATATATATCTATTCGAAGGTCACGACCCTCAACATCGCAACCACACGTCCAATAAGAGATATGGATACTTTTTAGACAATACCAAACCCAAAAAAGTACAGAGGTGCCCTCAAATAACCCCAAATGATCAAACCGGTCTGGTTTAAGCCGAAAATGTATATATACCGAGATAGGTATCGATTCGAAGGCCACGACTCTCAACGTCGCATCCACACATCTAATAAGAGATAAGGACACTTTTTCTAGAATCCCAAAACCAAAAAAGTACAGAAATGCCCCCAAGTAACCCAAAACGACCCACCTGGTCTGGTTTAAATTGAAAATGAACATTGGTTAAAATTGGTATCGATTCGTAGGTCACAACCCTGAACACCGCTTCCACACGTCTAATAAGATGTAAGGACACTTTTTAGAAAATCCCAAACCCAAAAAAGTACATAAATGCCCACGAATAAATCCAAACCACCCACCCGATCTGGTTTGGACCGAAAATGAATTTAAGTTGAAATAGCTATCGATTCGAAGGTCTCAACCCTCAACATCGCATCCACACATCTAATAAGAGATAATGCCACTTTTTAGAAAATACCACACACAAAAAAGTACATAAATGCCCCCAAATAACCCCAAACGACCCACCCAGTCTGGTTTAAACTAAAAATGAACACATGCTAAAATATGTATCAATTCGAAGGTCACGACCCTCAACATCGCATCCACACGTCTAATGAGAGATAATGACACTTTTTAGCAAATACCAAACCCAAAAAAGTACAAAAATGCCCCCAAATAACAACAAACCACCCACACGGTTTGGTTGAAACTGAAAATGAACATATGTCGAAATAGGTATCGATTCGAAGGTCACGATCCCCAACATCGCATCCACATAGCTTATAAGAGATAAGGACACTTTTCAGAAAATACCAAACCGAAAAAAGTGCATAAAGGCCCCCAAATAACCCCAAACAACCCACCTCGTCTGGTTTAAACCGAAAATGAACATTTGCCAAAATAGGTATCGATTCGACGGTCACGACCCTCAAGATCGCAGCCACACGTCTAATAAGAGATAAGGACACCTTTTAGTGAATCCCAAACCCAAAAAAGTATTGAAATGCCCCCAAATACCCTCGAACGACCCACCGGGTCTGGTTTAAACCAAAAATGAACATATGCCGAAATAGGTATCGATTCAAAGCTCACGACCCTCAACATCCTTTCCACACGTCTAATAAGAGATAAGGACACTTTTTAGAAAATACCAACTCAAAAAAGTATAGAAGTGCCCCCAAATAACCTCAACAGACCCAATCGGTCTGGTTTAAGCCAAAAATGAACATATGCCGAAATAGGTATCGATTCAAAGGTCACGACCCTCAACATCACATCCACACATCTAATAAGAGATAAGGACACTTTCAGAGAAACTTAAACCCAAAAAAGTCCAGAAATGCCCCAAAATAACCCCGAAAGAACTACCTGGTCTGATTTAAATCAAAATGAACATATGTTGAAATAGGTATCGATTCGTGGGTCACAACCCTCAACATCGTATCGCACGTCTAAAAAGAGATATTGACACATTTTAGAAAATCCCAAGCCAAAAAAAAAAATAGAAATGCCCCCAAATAACCCCAAACGACCCACCCAGTCTGAATTAAACCGAAAATGAACATTTGTCAAAATAGGTATCGATTCAAAGGTCACGACCCTCAAGATCGCATCCACACGTCTAATAAGAGATAAGGACACCTTTTAGTGAATCCCAAACCCAAAAAAGTACAAAAGTGTCCCCAGATAACCCCAAACGACCGACCCGATCTGGTTTAAATCGAAAATGAACATATATCGAAATAAGTATCGATTCGAAGGTCACGACCCTCAACATCGATTCCTCACGTCTAATAAGAGATAAAGACACTTTTTAGAGAATCCCAAACCTAAAAAAGTATAGAAACGCCCCCAAATACCCTTGAACGACCCACCAGGTCTGTTTTAAACCGAAAATGAACATATACCGAAATAGGCATCGATTCGAAGGTCACGACCCTCAACATCGTATCCACACGTCTAATAAGAGACAAGGATACTTTTTAGAAAATACCAAACCCAAAAAAGTACAGAAGTGTCCCCAAATAACCTCAAACGACCCAACCGGTCTGGTTTAAGCCAAAAATGAACATATACCGAAATAGGTATCGATAGGAAGGTCACGACACTCAACATCACATCCGCACAACGAATAAGAGATAAGGACACTTTTTAGAGAATCCCAAACCCAAAAAAGTATAGAAATGCCCCCAATTACCCTTGAATGCCCACCGGGTCTAGTTTAAACCGAAAATGAACATATGCCAAAATAGGTATCGATTCGAAGGTCACGACCCTCCACATCGTATCCACACGTCTAATAAGAGATAAGGACACTTTTTAGAAAATACCAAACCCGAAAAAGTACAAAAGTGTCCCCAAATTACCTCAACCTACCCAACCGGTCTAGTTTAAGCCAAAAATGTACATATGCCGAAATAGGTATCGATACGAAGGTCACGACCCTCAACATTGCTTCCGCACATCTAATAAGAGATAAGGACACTTTTTAGAGAATCCCAAACCAAAAAAAGTACTAAAATGCCCCGGAATAACCCCAAACGACCCACCCGGTCTGGTTTAAACCAAAAATTAAAATATGCCGAAATAGGTACCGATTCGAAGGTCACGACCCTCAACATCGCATCCACACGCTAATAAGAGATAAGAAAACTTTTTAGAAAATCCCAAACCCAAAAAAGTACAGAAATGCCACCAAATAACTCCAAATGACCCACCGAGTCTAGTTCAGACCGAAAATGAACAAATGTCGTAATAGGTATCGATTCAAAGGTCAGGACCCTCAACATCGCATCCTCACTTCTAATAAGAGATAAGGACACTTTTTAGAGATTCCTAAACCAAAACAATTATAGAAATGCCCTCAAATACCCTGGAACGACCCACCGGGTCTAGTTTAAACCGAAAATGAACATATGCCGAAATAGGTATCGATTCGAAGGTCACGACCCTCAACATCACATCCACACGTCTAATAAGAGATAAGGACACTTTTAGAGAAACTTAAACCCAAAAAAGTACAGAAATGCCCCAAAATAACCCCGAACGAACTACCTGGTCTGATTTAAATCAAAATGAACATATGTCGAAATAGGTATCGATTCGTGGGTCACAACCCTCAACATCGCATCGCACGTCTAATAAGAGATATTGACACTTTTAAGAAAATCCCAAGCCAAAAAAAAAACAGAAATGCCCCCAAATAACCCCAAACGACCCACCCAGTTTGATTTAAACCGAAAATGAACATTTGTCAAAATACGTATCGATTCGAAGGTCACGACCCTCAAGATTGCATCCACATGTCTAATAACAGATAAGGACACCTTTTAGTGAATCCCAAACCCCAAAAAGTACATAAGTGTCCCCAGATAACCCCAAACGACCGACCCGATCTGGTTTAAATAAAAAATGAACATATGTCAAAATAAGTATCGATTCGAAGGTCACGACCCTCAACATCGATTCCTCACGTCTAATAAGAGATAAGGACACTTTTTAGAGAATCCCAAACCTAAAAAAGTATAGAAATGCCCCCAAATACCCTTAAACGACCCACCAGGTCTGTTTTAAACCGAAAATGAACATATATCGAAATAGGTATCGATTCGAAGGTCACGACCCTCAACATCGTATCCACACGTCTAATAAGAGACAAGGACACTTTTTAGAAAAAACCAAAGCCGAAAAAGTACAGAAGTGTCCCCAAATAACCTCAAACGACCCAACCGGTCTGGTTTAAGCCAAAAATGAACATATGCCGAAATAGGTATCGATACGAAGCTCACGACCCTCAACATCGCATCCACACGCTAATAAGAGATAAGAAAACTTTTTAGAAAATCCCAAACCGAAAAAAGTACAAAAATGCCCCCAAATAACTCCAAATGACCCACCCAGTCTGGTTCGGACCGAAAATGAACAAATGTCGAAATCGGTATCGATTCGAAGGTCACGACCCTCAACATCGCATCCTCATGTCTAATAAGAGATAATGACACTTTTTAGAGATTCCCAAACCAAAAAAATTATAGAAATGCCCCCAAAGACCATCGAACGACCCATCGGGTCTAGTTTAAATCGAAAATGACCATATGTCGAAATAGGTATCGATTCGAAGGTCATGACCCTCAACATCGCATCCACACATCTAATAAGAGATAACGACAGTTTTTAGAGAAACTCAAACCCAAAAAAGTAAAAAAATGCCCCAAAATAACCCCGAACGAACCACCTGGTCTGATTTAAATCAAAATGAACATATGTCGAAATAGGTATCGATTCGTGGGTCACAACCCTCAACATCGCATCGCACGTCTATAAGAGATATTGACACTATTTATAAAATCCCAAGCCAAAAAAAAAACAGAAATGCACCCAAATAACCCCAAACGACCCACCCAGTCTGATTTAAATAGAAAACGAACATATATCGAAATAGGTATCGATTCGAAGGTCACGACCCTCAAGATCGCATCCACACGTCTAATAAGAGATAAGGACACCTTTTAGTGAATCCCAAACCCAAAAAAGTACAAAAATGTCCCCAGATAACCCCAAACGACCGACCCGATCTGGTTTAAATCGAAAATGAACATATGTCGAAATAAGTATCGATTGGAAGGTCACGACCGTCAACATCGATTCCTCACTTCTAATAAGAGATAAGGACACCTTTTAGAGAATCCCAAACCTAAAAAAGTATAGAAATGCCCCCAAATACCCTTGAACGACCCACCGAGTCTGTTTTAAACCAAAAATGAACGTATGCCGAAATAGGTATCTATTCGAAGGTCACGACCCTCAACATCGTATCCACACGTCTAATAAGAGATAAGGACACTTTTTAGAAAATACCAAACCCAAAAGTACAGAAGTGTCCCAAAATAACCTCAAACGACCCACCGGATCTGGTTTAAATCGAAAATGAACATATGTCGAAATAGGTATCGATTCGAAGGTCACGACCCTCAACAACACATCCTCACGTCTAATAAGAGATAAGGACACTTTTTAGAGAATCCCAAGCCAAAAAAAGTACTGAAATGACCCAAAATAACCCCAAACGACCCCCCTGGTCTGGTTTAAACCGAAAATTAAAATATACCGAAATAGGTACCGATTCGAAGGTCACGACCCTCAACATCGCATCCACACGCTAATAAGAGATAAGAAAACTTTTTAGAAAATCCCAAACCGAAAAAAGTACAGAAATGCCCCCAAATAACTCCAAAAGACCCACCTGGTCTAGTTTAAACCGAAAATGAACAAATGTCGAAATAGGTATCGATTCAAAGGTCACGACCCATCAACATCGCATCCTCACGTCTAATAAGAGATAATAACACTTTTAGAGATTCCCAAACCAAAAAAAGTATAGAAATGCCCCCAAATACCCTCGAACGACCCACCGGTCTAGTTTAAACAAAAATGAACATATTCGAAATAGGTATCGATTCAAAGGTCATGACCCTCAACATTGCATCCACACATCTAATAAGAGATATTGACACTTTTTAGAAAATCCCAAGCCAAAAAAAAAACAGAAATGCCCCCAAATAACCCAAACGACCCACCCAGTCTGATTTAAATCGAAAATGAACATATGTCGAAATAGGTATCGATTCGAAGGTCACGACCCTCAAGATCGCATCCACACGTCTAATAAGAGATAAGGACACTTTTTAGTGAATCCCAAACCCAAAACAGTACAAAAATGTCCCCAAATAACCCCAAACGACAGACCCGATCTGGTTTAAATCGAAAATGAACATATGTCAAAATAAGTATCGATTGGAAGGTCACGACCGTCAACATCGATTCCTCACTTCTAATAAGAGATAAGGACACCTTTTAGAGAATCCCAAACCTAAAAAAGTATAGAAATGCCCCCAAATACCCTTGAACGACCCACCGAGTCCGTTTTAAACCAAAAATGAACGTATGCCGAAATAGGTATCTATTCGAAGGTCACGACCCTCAACATCGTATCCACACGTCTAATAAGAGATAAGGACACTTTTTAGAAATACCAAACCCGAAAGTACAGAAGTGTCCCCAAATAACCTCAAACGACCCACCCGATCTGGTTTAAATCGAAAATGAACATATGTCGAAATAGGTATCGATTCGAAGGTCACGACCCTCAACAACACATCCTCACGTCTAATAAGAGATAAGGACACTTTTTAGAGAATCCCAAGCCAAAAAAAGTACAGAAATGCCCCCAAATAACTCCAAATGACCCACCCAGTCTGGTTCGGACCGAAAATGAACAAATGTCAAAATCTGTATCGATTCAAAGGTCACGACCATCAACATCGCATCCTCACGTCTAATAAGAGATAATAACACTTTTTAGAGATTCCCAAACCAAAAAAATTATAGAAATGCCCCCAAATACCCTCGAACGACCCACCGGGTCTAGTTTAAACCGAAAATGAACATATGCCGAAATAGGTATCGATTCAAAGGTCATGACCCTCAACATTGCATCCACACATCTAATAAGAGATAATGACACTTTTTAGGGAAACTCAAACCCAAAAAAGTACAGAAATGCCCCAAAATAACCCCGAACGAACCACCTGGTCTGATTTAAACCAAAATGAACATATGTCGAAATAGGTATCGATTCGTGGGTCACAACCCTCAATATCGCATCGCACGTCTAATAAGAGATATTGACACTTTTTATAAAATCCCAAGCCAAAAAAAAAATAGAAATGCCCCCAAATAACCCCAAACGACCCACCCAGTCTGATTTAAATCGAAAATGAACATATGTCAAAATAGGTATCGATTCGAAGGTCACGACCCTCAAGATCGCATCCACACGTCTAATAAGAGATAAGGACACCTTTTAGTGAATCCCAAACCCAAAAAAGTACAAAAATGTCCCCAGATAACCCCAAACGACTGACCCGATCTGGTTTAAATCGAAAACGAACATATGTCGAAACAAGTGTCGATTGGAAGGTCATGACCGTCAACATCGATTCCTCATGTCTAATAAGAGATAAGGACACCTTTTAGAGAATCCCAAACCTAAAAAAGTATAGAAATGCCCCCAAATACCCTTGAACGACCCACCGAGTCTGTTTTAAACAAAAAATGAACATATGCCGAAATAGGTATCGATTCGAAGGTCACGACCCTCAACATCGTATCCACATGTCTAATAAGATATTAGGACACTTTTTAGAAAATACCAAACCCGAAAGTACAGAAGTGTCCCCAAATAACCTCAAACGACCCACCCGATCTGGTTTAAATCGAAAATGAACATATGTTAAAATAGGTATCGATTCGAAGGTCACGACCCTCAACAACACATCCTCACGTCTAATAAGAGATAAGGACACTTTTTAGAGAATCCCAAGCCAAATAAAGTACTTAAATGACCCGGAATAACCCCAAACTACTCACCTAGTCTGGTTTAAACCAAGAATTAAAATATGCCAAAATAGGTACCGATTCGAAGGTCACGACCCTCAACATCGCACCCACATGCTAATAAGAGATAAGAAAACATTTTAGAAAATCCCAAACCCAAAAAAGTGTAGAAATGCCCCCAAATAACTCCAAATGACCCACCCCATCTGGTTCGGACCGAAAATGAACAAATGTTGAAATCCGTATCAATTCAAAGGTCACGACCCTCAACATCGCATCCTCACGTCTAATAAGAGATAATGACACTTTTTAGAGATTCCCAAATCAAAAAAATTATAGAAATACCCCCAAATACCCTCGAACGACCCACAGGGTCTAGTTTAAATCGAAAATGAACATATGCCGAAATAGGTATCGATTCGAAGGTCATGACCCTCAACATCGCATCCACACATCTAATAAGAGATAAAGACACTTTTTAGAGAAACTCAAACACAAAAAAGTACTGAAATGCCCCAAAATAACCCCGAACGAACCACCTGGTCTGATTTAAATCAAAATGAACATATGTCGAAATAGGTATCGATTCGTGGGTCACAACCCTCAACATCGCCTCGCACGTCTAATAAGAGATATCGACACTTTTTATAAAATCCCAAGCCAAAAAAAAAACAGAAATGCCCCCAAATAACCCCAAACTAACCACCTAGTCTGATTTAAACTGAAAATGAACATATGTCAAAATAGGTATCTATTCGAAGGTCATGACCCTCAAGATCGCATCCACACGTCTAATAAGAGATAAGGACACCTTTTAGTGAATCCCAAACCCAAAAAAGTACAAAAATGTCCCCAGATAACCCCAAACGACCGACCCGATCTGGTTTAAATCGAAAATGAACATATGTCGAAATAAGTATCGATTGGAAGGTCACGACCGTCAACATCAATTCCTCACGTCTAATAAGAGATAAGGACACCTTTTAGAGAATCCCAACCCTAAAAAGGTATAGAAATGCCCCCAAATACCCTTGAACGACCCGCCGAGTCTGTTTTAAACCAAAAATGAACATATGACGAAATAGGTATCGATTCGAAGGTCACGACCCTCAACATCGTATCCACACGTCTAATAAGAGATAAGGACACTTTTTAGAAAATACCAAACCCGAAAGTACAGAAGTGTCCCCAAATAACCTCAAACGACCCAACCGGTTTGGTTTAAGCCAAAAATGAACATATGACAAAACAGGTATCGATACGAAGGTCACGACCCTCAACATCACATCCACACAACGAATAAGAGCTAAGGACACTTTTTAGACAATCCCAAACCCAAAAAATTACAGAAATGCCCCCAAATAACCCCAAACGACCCAGTTGGTCTGGTTTAAACCGAAAATTAAAATATGCCAAAATAGGTATCGATTCGTAGTTCACGACCCTCAACATCGCATCCACACGTCTAATAAGAGATAAGAAAACTTTTTAGAAAATCCCGAACCCAAAAATATATAGAAAAGCCCTCAAATAACTCCAAATGACCGACCCAGTCTGGTTCAGACCGAAAATGAACACATGTCGAAATAGGTATCAATTCGAAGGTCACGACCCTCAACATAGCATCCTCACGACTAATAAGAGATAAGGATACTTTTTAAAGAATCCCAAACCTAAAAAAGTATAGAAATGCCCCCAAATACCCTCGAACGACCCATCGGGTCTGGTTTAAACCAAAAATGAACATATGCCGAAATAGGTATCGATTCGAAGGTCACTACCCTCAACATCGCATCCTCACATTTAATGAGAGATAAGGACTCTTTTTAGAGAATCCCAAACCCAAAAAAATACAGAATAGCCCCCAAATAACCCCAAACGAACACCTGGTCTGATTTAAACCAAAAATGAACATATGTCGAAATAGGTAACGATCCGTAGATCACAACCCTTAACATTGCATCGCACGTCTAATAAGAGATAAGGACGCATTTTAGAAAATCCCTAGCCCAAAAAAGAAAAAAAATGCCCCCAAATAACCCCAAACGACCCACCCGGTCTGGTTTAAACCGAAAATGAACATTTACCGAAATAGGTATCGATCCGAAGGTCACGACCCTCAAGATAGCGTCCACACGTCTAACAAGAGATAAGGACACCTTTTAGTGAATCTCAAACCCAAAAAAGTACCAAAGTGTCCCCAGATAACCCCAAACGACCCACCCGATTTGGTTTAAATCGAAAATGAACATATGTCGAAATAGGTATCGATTCGAAGGTCACGACCCTCAACAACGCATCCCCACGTCTAATAAGAGATAAGGACACTTTTTAGAGAACCCCAAACCTAAAAAAGTATAGAAATGTTCGTAAATACCCTCGAACGACCCACCGGGTTTGGTTTAAATAAAAAATGAACATATGCCAAAATTGGTATCGATTCGAAGGTCACGACCATCAATATCGTATTCACACGTCTAATAAGAGATAAAGACACTATTTAGAAAATACCAAACCCAAAAAAGTACAGAAGTGCCCCCAAATAACCTAAAACGACCCTACCGGTCTGGTTTAAGCCGATAATGAACATATGCCAAAATAGGTATTGATTCGAAGGTCACGACCCTCAACATTGCATCCACACAATTAATGAGAGATAAGGACACTTTTTAGACGATCCCAAACCCAAAAAAATACAGAAATGCCCCCAAATAACCCCTCAACATCGCATCGCCCGTCTAATAAGAGATAAGGACACATTTTAGAAAATCCCAAGCCCAAAAAAGAACATAAATGCCCCCAAATAACCCAAAACGACCCACCCAGTCTGGTTTAAACCGAAAATGAATATTTGCCAAAATAGGTATCGATCTGAAGGTCACGACCCTCAAGATCGCATCCACACGTCTAATAAGAGATAAGGACACCTTTTAGTGAATCTCAAATCCAAAAAAGTACAAAAGTGTCCCCAGATAACCCCAAACGACCCACCAGATCTGGTTTAAGTCGAAAATGAACATATGTCGAAATAGGTATCGATTCGAAGGTCATGACCCTCAACAACGCCTCCTCACGTCTAATAAGAAATAAGGACACTTTTTAGAGAATCCCTAAAAAAGTATAGAAATGTTCCCAAATACCCTCGAACGACCCACCGGGTTTGGTTTAAATCGAAAATGAACATACGCCGAAATTGGTATCGATTCGAAGGTCACGACCCTCAATATCGTATCCACACGTCTAATGAGAGATAAGGACACTTTTTAGAAAATACCAAACCCGAAAAAGTACAGAAGTGCCCCCAAATAACCTCAAACGACCCAACCGGTCTGGTTTAAGCAAAAAATGAACATATGCCGAAATAGGTATCGATTCAAAGGTCACGACCCTCAACGTCGCATCCACACATTCAATGAGAGATAAGGACACTTTTTAGACAATCCCAAACCCAAAAAAATATAGAAATGCCCTCAAATAACCCCAAACGACCTCCCTGGTCTGATTTAAACCAAAAATGAACATATGTCGAAATAGGTAACGATTCGTAGGTCGCAACCCTCAACATCGCATCGCAGGTCTAGTAAGAGATAAGGACACATTTTAGAAAATCCCAAGCCCAAAAAAGGAAAATAATGCCCCCAAATAACCCCAAACGACCAGCCCATTCTGGTTTAAATCGAAAATGAACATTTGCCAAAATAGGTATCGATCCGAAGGTCACGACCCTCAAGATCGAATACACACGTCTAATAAGAGATAAGGACACCTTTTAGTGAATCTCAAACCCAAAAAAGTACAAAAGTGTCCCCAGATAACCCCAAACGACTCACCCAATCTGGTTTAAATCGAAAATGAACATATGTCAAAATAGGTATCGATTTGAAGGTTACGACCCTCAACATTGCATCCTCAAGTCTAATAAGAGATAAGGACACTTTTTAGAGAATCCCAAACCTAAAAAAGTATAGAAATGTTCCCAAATACCCCCGAACGACCCACCGGGTCTAGTTTAAATCGAAAATGAACATATGCCAAAATAGGTATCGATTCGAAGGTCACGACACTCAACATCGTATCCACACGTCTAATAAGAGATAAGGACACTTTTTAGAAAATACCAAACCCAAAAAAGTACAGAAGCTTCCCCAAAAAACCTCAAACGACCCAACCGGTCTGGTTTAAGCCAATAATGAACATATGCCAAAATAGGTATCAATACGAAGGTCACGACCCTCAACATCGCATCCACCCAACGAATAAGAGATAAGGACACTTTTTAGAGAATCCTAAACCCAAAAAAAGTACAGAAATGCCCCCAAATAACCCCAAACGAACCACCTAGTCTGATTTAAACCAAAAATGAACATATGCCAAAATAGGTATCGAATCGAAGGTCACGACCCTCAACCTCGCATCCACAAGTCTAATAAGGGATAAGGACACTTTTCAGAAAACATAAAACGTAAAAAGTGAAGAAAGGCCCCCAAATAACCCAAAATGACCCACCCTATCTGGTTTAAATCGAAAATGAACATATGTCAAAATACGTATCGACTCGAAGATCCCGACCCTCAACATCGCAGCCACCCGTCTAATAAGAGATAAGGACACTTTTTGGAAAGTACCGAACCCAAAAAAGTAAAGAAATGGTCATAAATAACCCCAAATGACCCACCCGGTTTGGTTTAAACCAAAAATGAACATATGTCGAAATAGGTATCGATTCGAAAGTCACGACCCTCAACATCGTATCCACACACCTAATAAGAGATAAGGATACTTTTTAGAAAATACCAAACCCAAAAAAGTACAGAAATGCCCCCAAATAACCCCAAACAACCCACACGGTCTGGTTTAAACTGAAAATGAACATATATCGAAATAGGTATCGATTCGAAGGTCACGACCCTCAGCATCACATACACACGTCTAATAAGAGATAAGGACACTTTTTAGAAAATCCCAAGCCCAAAAAAAAACAGAAATGCCACCAAATAACCCCAAACGACCCACCCGGTCTGGTTCAAACCGAAAATGAATATTTGCCGAAATAGGTATCGATTCGAAGGTCACGACCCTCAAGATCGTATCTACACGTCTAATAAGAGATAAGGACACCTTTTAGTGAATCCCAAACCCAAAAAAGTACAATAGTGTCCCCAGATAACCCCAAACGACCCACCCGATCTGGTTTAAATCAAAAATGAATATATGTCGAAATAAGTATCAATTCGAAGGTCACGACCCTCAACATCGCATCCTGAAGTCTAATACGAGATAAGGACACTTTTTAGAGAATCCTAAACCTAAAAAAGTATAGAAATGCCCCTAAATACCCTCAAACGACCCATTGCGTCTGGTTTAAACAAAAAATGAACATATGCCAAAATAGGTATCGATTCGAAGGTCACGATCCTCAACATCGTATCCACACGTCTAATACTAGATAAGGACACTTTTTAGAAAATACCAAAAACAAAAAAGTACTGAAGTTCCCACAAATAACCTCAAAAGACCCAACCGGTCTGGTTTAAGCCAAAAATGAACATATGCCTAAATAGGTATCGATACGAAGGTCACGACCCTCAACATCGCATCCGCACATCTAATAAGAGATAAGGACACTTTTTAGAGAATCCCAAACCCAAAAAAGTACAGAAATGCCCCTAAATAACCCCAAACGACCCACCTTGTCTGGTTTAAACCAAAAATTAAAATATGCCGAAATAGGTATCGATTTGGAGGTCACGACCCTCAACATCGCATCCACATGCCTAATAAGAGATAAGAAAACTTTTTAGAAAATCCCGACCCCAAAAAAGTACAGAAATGCCCCAAGTAACTCCAAATGACCCACCCGGTCTGGTTCAGACCGAAAATGAACACATGTCGAAATAGGTATCGATTCGAAGGTCACGACCCTCAACATCGCATCCTCACGTCTAATAAGAGATAAGAACACTTTTTAGAGAATTCCAAACCTAAAAAAGTATAGAAATGCCCCCAAATACCCTCGAATGACCCACCGGGTCTAGCTTAAACCGAAAACGAACATATGTCGAAATAGGTATCGATTCGAAGGTCACGACCCTCAACATCGCATCCACACATCTAATAAGAGATAAGGACACTTTTTAGAGAATCCAAAACCCAAAAAAATGCAGAAATGCCCCCAAATAACCCAAACGAACCACCTGGTCTGATTTAAACCAAAAATGAACATATGCCGAAATAGGTATCAAATTGAAGGTCACGAGCCTCAACCTCGCATCCACATGTCTAATAAGGATAAATAAACTTTTTAGAAAATACAAAACATAGAAAAGTACAGAAATGCCCCCAAATAACCCCAAACGATCCACCCAGTCTGGTTTAAACCGAAAATTAACAAATGTCGAAATACGTATCAACTCGAAGGTCCCGACCCTCAACACCGCATCCACCCGTCTAATAAGAGATAAGGACACTTTTTAGAAAGTACCAAACCCAACAAAGTACAGAGATGCTCCCAAATAACCCCAAACGACCCAACCGGTTTGCTTTAAACTGAAAAAGAACATATGTCAAAATTGGTATCGATTCTAAGGTCACGACCCTCAACATTGCATCCACACGCCTAATAAGATATAAGGATACTTTTTAGAAAATACCAAACCCAAAAAAGTACAGAAATGCCCCCTAATAACCCCAAATGACCCACCCAGTCTGGTTCGGATAAAAAATGAACACATGTCGAAATAGGTATCGATTCGAAGGTCATGACCCTCAACAACGCATCCTCACGTCTAATAAGAGATAAGGACACTTTTTAAAGAATCCCAAACCTAAAAAAGTATAGAAATGCCCCAAAATAACCCCAATCGAACCACCTGGTATGATTTAAACAAAAAATAAACATATGCCGAAATAGGTATCGAATCGAAGGTCACGACCCTCAACCTCGCATCCACATGACTAATAAGGGACAAGGACACTTTTTAGAAAATACCAAACCCGAAAAAGTACAGAAGTGCCCCAAATAACCTCAAACGACCCAACTGGTCCGGATTAAGCCAAAAATGAACATATGCCAAAATAGGTATCAATACGAAGGTCACGACCCTCAGCATCGCATCCACACATCTAATAAGAGATAAGGACACTTTTTAGAGAATCCCAAACCCAAAAAAGTACAGAAATGCCCCCAAATAACCCCAAACGACCCACCTGGTCTGGTTTAAATCAAAAATTAAAATATGCCGAAATAGGTATTGATTCGATGGTCACGACCCTCAACATCGCATCCACATGTCTAATAAGAGATAAGAAAACTTTTTAGAAAATCCTGAACCCAAAAAAGTACAGAAATGCCCCCAAATAACTCCAAACGACCCACATAGTCTGGTTCGGACCGAAAATGAACACATGTCGATATAGGTATCAATTCGAAGGTCACGACCCTCAACATTGCATCCACATGCCTAATAAGATATAAGGATACTTTTTAGAAAATACCAAACCCGAAAAAGTACAAAAATGCCCCCTAATAACCCCAAATGACCCACCCAGTCTGGTTCAGACCAAAAATGAACACATGTCAAAATAGGTATCGATTCGAAGGTCATGACCCTCAAGAACGCATCCTCACGTCTAATAAGAGATAAGGACACTTTTTAAAGAATCCCAAACCTAAAAAAGTATAGAAATGCCCCAAAATAACCCCAATCGAACCACCTGGTCTGATTTAAACAAAAAATAAACAAATGCCAAAATAGGTATCGAATCGAAGGTCACGACCCTCAACCTCGCATCCACACGTCTAATAAGGGATAAGGACACTTTTTAGAAAATACAAAACGTAAAAAAGAACAGAAATGCCCCCAAATAACCCCAAACGACCACCCAATCTGGTTTAAACAAAAAATGAACAGATGTCAAAATACGTATCGACTTGAAGGTCCCGACCCTCAACACCGCATCCACCCATCTAATAAGAGATAAGGACACTTTTTAGAAAGTACCAAACCCAAAAAAGCACAGAAATGCTCCAAAATAACCCCAAACGACCCACCCGATTTGGTTTAAACAAAAAATGAACATATGTCGAAATAGGTATCGATTCGAAAGTCACGACCCTCAACATCGTATCCACATGCCTAATAAGAGATAAGGATACTTTTTAGAAAATATCAAACCCAAAACAGTACAGAAATGCCCCCAAATAACCCCAAACAACCCACACGGTCTGGTTTAAACCGAAAATGAACATATATCGAAATAGGTATCGATTCGAAGGTCACGACCCTCAACATCACATACACACGTCTAATAAGAGATAAGGATACATTTTAGAAAATCCCAAGCCCAAAAAAAAAACAGAAATGCCACCAAATAACCCCAAACGACCCACCCGGTCTGGTTCAAACCGAAAATGAATATTTGCCAAAATAGGTATCGATTCAAAGGTCACGACCCTCAAGATCGCATCCACACGTCAAATAAGAGATAAGGACACCTTTTAGTGAATCCCAAACCCAAAAAAGTACAATACTGTCCCCAGATAACCCCAAACGACCCACCCGATCTGGTTTAAATCAAAAATTAACATATGTCGAAATAAGTATCGATTCGAAGCTCACAACCCTCAACATCGCATCCTGAAATCTAATACGAGATGACACTTTTTAGAGAATCCTAAACCTAAAAAAGTATAGAAATGCCCCCAAATACCCTCGAACGACCCATTGCGTCTGGTTTAAACCAAAAATGAACATATGCCAAAATAGGTATCGATTCGAAGGTCACGACCCTCAATATCGTATCCACACGTCTAATACTAGATAAGGACACTTTTTAGAAAATACCAAACCAAAAAAAGTACTGAAGTTCCCCCAAATAACCTCAAAAGACCCAACCGGTCTGGTTTAAGCCGAAAATGAACATATGCCTAAATAGGTATCGATACGAAGGTCACGACCCTCAACATCGCATCCGCACATCTAATAAGAGATAAGGACACTTTTTAGAGAATCCCAAACCCAAAAAAGTACAGAAATGCCCCCAAATAACCCCAAACGACCCACCTGGTCTGGTTTAAACCGAAAATTAAAATATGCCAAAATAGGTATCGATTCGAAGGTCACGACCCTCAACATCGCATCCACACGTCTAATAAGAGATAAGAAAACTTTTTAGAAAATCCCGAACCCAAAAAAATACAGAAATGCCCCCAAGTAACTCCAAATGACCCACCCAGTCTGGTTCGGACCGAAAATGAACACATGTCGAAATAGGTATCGATTCAAAGGTCACGACCCTCAACATCGTATCCTCACGTCTAATAAGAGATAAGGACACTTTTTAGAGAATTCCAAACCCAAAAAAGTGTAGAAATGCCCCCAAATACCCACGAACGACCCACCGGGTCTGGCTTAAACCGAAAATAAACATATGTCTAAATAGGTATCGATTCGAAGGTCACGACCCTCAACGTCGCATCCACACATCTAATAAGAGATAAGGACACTTTTTAGAGAATCCCAAACCCAAAAAAGTACAGAAATGCCCCCAAATAAGCCAAATGAACCACCTGGTCTGATTTAAACACATCTAATAAGAGATAAGGACACTTTTTAGAAAGTACCAAACCCAAAAAAGTACAGAAATGCTCCTAAATAACCCTAAACGACCCAACCGGTTTGCTTTAAACCGAAAATGAACATATGTCGAAATTGGTATCGATTCGAAGGCCACGACCCTCAACATTGCATCCACACGCCTAATAAGATATAAGGATACTTTTTAGAAAATACCAAACCCAAAAAAATACAGAAATGCCCCCTAATAACCCCAAATGACCCACCCAGTCTGGTTCGGACAAAAAATGAACACATGTCGAAATAGGTATCGATTCGAAGGTTGTGACCCTCAACAACGCATCCTCATGTCTAATAAGAGATAAGGACACTTTTTAAAGAATCCAAAACCTAAAAAAGTATAGAAATGCCCCAAAATAACCCCAATCAAACCACCTGGTCTGATTTAAACAAAAAATAAACATATGCCGATATAGGTATCGAATCGAAGGTCACGACCCTCAACCTCGCATGCACACGTCTAATAAGGGATAAGGACACTTTTTAGAAAATACAAAACGTAAAAGAGTACAGAAATGCCCCCAAATAACCCCAAACGACCACCCAATCTGGTTTAAAACGAAAATGAACATATGTCAAAATACGTATCGACTTGAAGGTCCCGACCCTCAACACCTCATCCACCCATCTAATAAGAGATAAGGACACTTTTTAGAAAGTACCAAACCCAAAAAAGCACAGAAATGCTCCAAAATAACCCCAAACGACCCACCCGATTTGGTTTAAATAAAAAATGAACTTATATCGAAATAGGTATTGATTCGAAGGTCACGACCCTCAACATCGCATCCACATGCTTAATAAGAGATAAGGATACTTTTTAGAAAATACCAAACCCAAAAAAGTATAGAAATGCCCCCAAATAACCCCAAACAACCCACCTGGTCTGGTTTAAATCGAAAATGAACAAATGTCGAAATAGGTATCGATTCGATGGTCACGACCCTCAACATCACATACGCACGTCTAATAAGAGATAAGGACACTTTTTGGAAAATCCCAAGCCCAAAAAAAAATAGAAATGCCCCCAAATAACCCTAAACGACCCACCCGATCCGGTTTGAACCGAAAATGAACATTTGCCGAATTAAGTATCGATTCAAGGTCACGACACTCAAGATCGCATCCACACGTCTAATAAGAGATAAGGACACCTTTTAGTGAATCCCAAACCCAAAAAAGTAAAAAAGTGGCCCCGATAACCCCAAACGACCCACCCGATCTGGTTTGAAAATGAACATATGTCGTAATAGGTATCGATTCGAAGGTCACGACCCTCAACATCGCATCCTCACGTCTAAAAGTATAGAAATGCCCCAAATATCCTCAACATCGCAACCTCACATCTAATAAGAGATAAGGAAACTTTTTAGGGAATCCCAAACCTAAAAAGTATAGAAATGCCCCCAAATACCCTCGAACAACCCACCGGTCTGGTTTAAATCGAAAATTATCATATGCCAAAATAGGTATTGATTCGAAGATGATGACCCTCAATATCGTATCCACACGTCTAATAAGAGATAAGGGCACTTTTTAGAAAATACCAAACCCAAAAAGTACGTAATGCCCCAAATAACCTCAAACGACCCAACCGGTCCGGATTAAGCCAAAAATGAACATATGCCAAAATAGGTATCAATACGATTGTCACGACCCTCAACATCGCATCCACACATCTAATAAGAGATAAGGACACTTTTTAGAGAATCCCAAAGCCAAAAAAGTACAGGAATGCCCCCAAATAACTCCAAACGACCCACCTGGTCTGGTTTAAACCAAAAATTAAAATATGCTGAAATAGGTATCGATTCGATGGTCACCACCCTCAACATCGCATCCACATGTCTAATAAGAGAAAAGAAAACATTTTAGAAAATCCCGAACCCAAAAAAGTACAGAAATGCCCCCAAATAACTCCAAACGACCCACATAGTCTGGTTCGGACCAAAAATGAACACATGTCAAAATAGGTATCGATTCGAAGGTCACGACCCTCAACATCGCATCCTCACATCTAATAAGAGATAAGGACACTTTCTAGAGAATCCCAAACTTAAAAAAGTATAGAAATGCCCCCAAATACCCTCAAACGACCCACCGGGTCTGGTTTAAACCAAAAATGAACATATGTCTAAATAGGTATCGATTCGAAGGTCACGACCCTCAACATCGCATCCACATGTCTAATAAGAGATAAGGACACTTTTTAGAAAATCCCAAACCCAAAAAAGTACAGTAAATGCCCCAAATAACCTCAAACGACCCAAACGGTCTGGTTTAAGCCGAAATGAACAAATGCCGAAATAGGTATGGATACAAAAGTCATGAAACATCACATCCGCACGTCTAATAAGAGATAAGGAGAGTTTTTAGAAATTCCAAACCCAAAAAAGTATAGAAATGCCCCCAAATAACCCCAAATGATCCACCTGGTCGGATTTAAACCGAAAATTAAATTATGCCGAAAAAGGTATCGATTCGAAGGTCATGACCCTCAACATCGCATCCACACGTCTAATAAGATATAAGGAAACTTTTTAGAAAATACCAAACCCAAAAAAGTACAGAAATGCCCCCAAATAACCCCAAATGACCCACCCGGTCTGGTTCTGACAAAAAATGAACACATGTCAAAATAGGTATCGATTCGAAGGTCACGACCGTCAACATCGCATCCTCACGTCTAATAAGAGATAAGGACACTTTTTAGAGAATCCCAAACCCAAAAAAGTATAGAAATACCCCCAAATACCCCAAACGACCCACCCGATCCGGTTTAAATTGAAAATGAACATATGTCGAAATAGGTATCGATTCGAAGGTCACGACCCTCAATATCGCAACCTCACGTCTAATAAGAGATAAGGAAACTTTTTAAGGAATCCCAAACCTAAAAAAGTATAGAAATGCCCCCAAATAACCCCAAACGACCCACCGGTCCATGGTTTAAACCAAAATTGAACATATGCTAAAATAGGTATCGATTCGACGATGACGACCCTCAATATTGTATCAACACGTCTAATAAGGGATAAGGACACTTTTAGAAAATACCAAACCCAAAAAAGTATAGAAGCGCCCCAAATAAACTCAAACGACCCAATCGATCTGGTTTCAAATAAAAAATGAGCATATGATCGAAATAGGTATCAATTCGAAGGTCACGACCCTCAACATCGCATCCACACATCTAATAAGAGATAAGGACACTTTTTAGAGAATCCCAAACCCAAAAAAAGTATAGAAATGCCCCCAAATAACCCCAAATGACCCACCTGGTCTGGTTTAAACCGAAAATTAAAATATGCCGAAATAGGTATCGATTCGAAGGTCACGACCCTCAACATCGCATCCACATGTCTAATAAGAGATAAGAAAACTTTTTAGAAAATCCCAAACCCAAAAAAGTACGAAATGCCCCCAAATAACTCCAAATGACCCACATAGTCCGGTTCGACCGAAAATGAACACATGTTGAAATAGCTATCGATTCAAAGGTCACGACCCTCAACATCGCATCCTCACGTCTAATAAGAGATAAGGACACTTTTTAGAGAATCCCAAACTTAAAAAAGTATAGAAATGCCCCCAAATACCCTCGAACGACCCACGAGTCTGGTTTAAACCGAAAATGAACATATGCCAAAATAGGTATCGATTCAAGATCACGACCCTCAAAATCGTATCCACACGTCTAAAAAGATATATGGACACTTTTTGGGAAATACCAAACCCGAAAAAGTACAGAAGTGCCCCCAAATATCCTCAAACGACCCAACCGGTCTGGTTTAAGTCAAAATTGAACAAATTCTGAAATAGGCTTCGATACGAAGGTCATGACCCTTAACATCGCATCCGCACATCTAATAAGAGATAAGGACACTTTTTAGAGAATCCCAAACCCAAAAAAGTACAAAAATGCCCCCAAATAATGCCAAACGACCCACCTGGTCAGGTTTAAACCAAAAATTAAAATATGCCAAAAATAGGTATTGATTTGAAGGTCACGACCCTCAACAGCGCATCCACACATCTAATAAGAGATAGGAAAACTTTTTTGAATATCCCAAACCCAAAAACGTACAGAAATGCGCCCAAATAACTCCATACGACCCACATAGTCTGGTTCAAACCCAAAATGAACACATGTCGAAATAGGTATCGATTCGAAGGTCACGACTATCAACATCGCATCCTCACGTCTAATAAGAGATAATGATACTTTTTAGAGAATTCCAAACCTAAAAAAGTATAGAAATGCCCCCAAATACCCTCGAATGACCCACCGGGTCTGCTTAAACCGAAAATGAACATATGTCGAAATAGGTATCAATTCAAAGGTCACGGCCCTCAACATCACATCCACACGACTAATAAGAGATAAGGACACTTTTTAGAGAATCCCAAACCCAAAAAAGTACAAAAATGCCCCCAAATAACCAAAACGAACCACCTGGTCTGATTTAAACAAAAAATGAACATATGACGAAATAGGTATCAAATCGAAGGTCACGACCCTCAACCTCGCATCCACATGTCTAATAAGGGATAAATAAACTTTTTAGAAAATACAAAACGTAGAAAAGTACAGAAATGCCCCCAAATAACCCCAAACGACCCACCCAGTTCGGTTTAAACCGAAAATGAACATATGTCGAAATACGTATCGACTCTAAGGTCCCGACCCTCAACACTGCATCCACCCATCTAATAAGAGATAAGTACACTTTTTAGAAAGTACCAAAACCAAAAAAGTACAGAAATGCTCCCAAATAACCCCAAATGACCCAACCGGTTTGCTTTAAATCGAAAATGAACATATGTCAAAATTGGTATCGATTCGAAGGTCACGACCCTCAACATTGCATCCACACACCTAATAAGATATAAGGATACTTTTTAGAAAATACCAAACCCAAAAAAGTATAGAAATGCCCCCAAATAACCCCAAACAACCCACCTGGTCTGGTTTAAATCGAAAATGAACACATGTCGAAATAGGTATCGATTCGAAGGTCATGACCCTCAACAACGCATCCTCACGTCTAATAAGAGATAAGGACACTTTTTAAAGAATCCCAAACCTAAAAAAGTGTAGAAATGCCCCAAAATAACCCCAATCGAACCACCTGGTCTGATTTAAACCAAAAATAAACATATGCCGAAATAGGTATCGAATCGAAGGTCACGACCCTCAACCTTGCATCCACACGTCTAATAAGGGATAAGGACACTTTTTAGAAAATACAAAAAGTAAAAAAGTACAGAAATGCCTCCAAATAACCCCAAACGACCACTAAATATGGTTTAAACCGAAAATGAACACATGTCAAAATACGTATCGACTTGAAGGTCCCGACGCTCAACACCAAATCCACCCATCTAATAAGAGATAAGGACACTTTTTAGAAAGTACCAAACCCAAAAAAGCACAGAAATGCTCCCAAATAACCCCAAACAACCAACCCGATTTGGTTTAAATCGAAAATGAACATATGTCGAAATAGGTATTGATTCGATGGTCACGACCCTCAACATCGCATCCACACGCTTAATATGAGATAAGGATACTTTTTAGAAAATACCAAACCCAAAAAAGTATAAAAATGCCCCCAAATAACCCCAAACAATCCACCCGGTCCGGTTTAAATAAAAAATGAACATATGTCGAAATAGGTATCCATTCGATGGTCACGACCCTCAACATCACATATGCACGTCTAATAAGAGATAAGGACACTTTTTGGAAAATCCCAAGCCCAAAAAAAAATAGAAATGCCCCCAAATAACCCCAAACGACCCACCCGATCTGGTTTGAACCAAAAATGAACATTTGTCGAATTAGGTATCGATTCGAAGGTCACGACACTCAAGATCGCATCCACACGTCTAATAAGAGATAAGGACATCTTTTAGTGAATCCCAAACCCAAAAAAGTACAAAAGTAGCCCCAGTTAACCCCAAACGACCCACCCGATCTGGTTTGAAAATGAACATATGTCGGAATAGGTATCGATTCGAAGGTCACGACCCTCAACATCGCATCCTCGCGTCTAAAAAGTATAGAGATGCCCCCAAATACCCTCAACATCGTAACCTCACGTCTAATAAGAGATAAGGAAACTTTTTAGGGAATCCCAAACATAAAAAAGTATAGAAATGCCCCCAAATACCCTCGAACAACCCACCGGGTCTGGTTTAAACCGAAAATTAACATATGCCAAAATAGGTATCGATTCGAAGATGATGACCCTCAATATCGTATCCACACGTCTAATAAGAGATAAGGACACTTTTTAGAAAATACCAAACCCAAAAAAGTATAGAAGTGCCCCAAAATAACCTCAAACGACCCAACCGGTCTGGATTAAGCCGAAAATGAACATATGCCGAAATAGGTATCAATACGAAGGTCACGACCCTCAACATCGCATCCACACATCTAATAAGAGATAAAGACACTTTTTAGAGAATCCCATACCCAAAAAAGTACAGAAATGTCCCAAAATAACCCCAAACGACCCACCTGGTCTGGTTAAAACAAAAAATAAAAATATGCCGAAATAGGTATCGATTCGATGGTCACGACCCTCAACATCGCATCCACATGTCTAATAAGAGATAAGAAAACGTTTTAGAAAATCCAGAACCCAAAAAAGTACAGAAATGCCCCTAAATAACTCCAAACGACCCACATAGTTTGGTTCGGACCGAAAACAAACACATGTCGAAATAGGAATCAATTCGAAGGTCACGACCCCCAACATCGCATCCTCACATTTCATAAAAGATAAGGACACTTTTTAGAGAATCCCAAACTTAATAAAGTGTAGAAATGCCCCCAAATACCCTCGAACGACCCACCGGGTCTGGTTTAAACCAAAAATGAACATATGCCAAAACTGGTATCGATTCGAAGATCACGACCCTCAATATTGTATCCACACGTCTAATAAGGGACAATGACACTTCTTAGAAAATACCAAACCCAACAAAGTGCAGAAGCGCCCCCGAATAACCTACAACAACCCAACCGATCTGGTTTAAGCCAAAAATGAACATATGACGAAATAGGTATCAATACGAAGGTCACGACCCCCAACATCGCATCCGCACATCTAGTAAGAGATAAGGACACTTTTTAGAGAATCCCAAACCCAAAAAAGTACAGAATTGCCCCCAAATAACCCCAAACGACCCACCTGGTGTAGTTTAAACCAAAAATTAAAATATGCCAAAATAGGTATCGATTCAAAGGTCACGACCCTCAACACCGCATCCACACGTCTAATAAGAGATAAGAAAACTTTTTAGAAAATCCCAAACCCAAAAAAGTATAGAAATGCCCCTAAATAACTCCAAATGACCCACATAGTCTGGTTCGGACCGAAAATGAACACATGTTGAAATAGCTATCGATTCGAAGGTCACGACCCTCAACATCGCATCCTCATGTCTAATAAGAGATAAGGACACTTTTTAGAGAATCCCAAACTTAAAAAAGTATAGAAATGCCCCCAAATACCCCCGAACGACCCACGGGGTCTGGTTGAAACCAAAAATGAACATATGCCAAAATAGGTATCGATTCGAAGATCACGACCCTCAAAATTGTATCCACACGTCTAATAAGAGATAATGACACTTTTTAGAAAATACCAAACCCGAAAAAGTACAGAAGTGCCCCCAAATAACCTCAAACGACCCAACCGGTCTGGTTTAAGCCAAAAATGAACAAATTCTGAAATAGGCATCGATACGAAGGTCATGACCCTTAACATCGCATCTGCACATCTAATAAGAGATAAGGACATTTTTTAGAGCATCCCAAACCCAAAAAAGTACTGAAATGCCCCCAAATAACGCCAAACGACCCACCTAGCCAGGTTTAAACCAAAAATTAAAATATGCCGAAATAGGTATCGATTTGAAGGTCACGACCCTCAACATCGCATCCACACATCTAATAAGAGATTAGAAAACTTCTTTGAAAATCCCAAACCCAAAAACGTACAGAAATGCGCCCAAATAACTACATACGACCCACATAGTCTGGTTCAGACCGAAAATGAACACATGTCGAAATAGGTATCGATTCGAAGGTCACGACTGTCAACATCGCATCCTCACGTCTAATAAGAGATAATGACACGTTTTAGAGAATCCAAAACCTAAAAAAGTATAGAACTGTCCCCAAATACCCTTGAACGACCCACCGGGTCTGGTTTAAACCGAAAATGAATATATGCCGAAATAGGTTTTGATTCAAAGGTCACGACCCTCAACGTCGCATCCACACATCTAATAAGAGATAAGGACACTTTTTAGAAGATACAAAATGCAATAAAGTACAGAAATGCCCCCAAATAACCCCAAATGACCCACCCAGTTTGGTTTAAACCGAAAATGAACATATGTCAAAATATGTGTCGACTCGAAGGTCCCGACCCTCAACACCGCATCTACCCGTCTAATAAGACATAAGGACACTTTTTAGGAAGTACCAAACCCAAAAAAGTGCAGAAATCAGCCAAATAACCCCAAACGACCCACCCGGTTTGGTTTAAACTGAAAATGAACATATGTCGAAATAGGTATCGATTCGTAGGTCACAACCCTCAACTTCGCATCGCCCGTCTAATAACAGATAAGGACACGTTTTAGAAAATCCCAAGCCCAAAAAAAAAAAATAGAAATGCCCCCAAATAACCCCAAACGACCCACCCGGTCTGGTTTAAATCGAAAATGAACATTTGCCGAAAGAGGTATAATTTCGAAGGCCACGGCCCTCAAGATCGCATCCACACGTCTAATAAGAGATAAGGACACCTTTTAGTAAATCCCAAACCCAAAAAAGTACAAAAGTGTCCCCAGATAACCCCAAACGACCCACCCGATATGGTTTAAATAAAAAATGAACATATGTCGAAATAAGTATCGATACGAAGGTCACGACCCTCAACATCGCATCCTCACGTGTAATAAGAGATAAGGACACTTTCTAGAGAATCCCAAACCTAAAAAAGTATAGAAATGCCCCCAAATACCCTCGAACAATCCACTAAGTCTGGTTTAAACCAAAAATGAACATATGCCAAAATAGGTATCAATTCGAAGGTCACGACCCTCAACATCGTATCCACATGTCTAACAAGAGATAAGGACACTTTTTAGAAAATATCAAACCCGACAAAGTACAGAAGTGTCCCCAAATAACCTCAAACGACCCAACCGGTCTAGTTTAAGCCAAAAATGAACATATGCCGAAATAGGTATCGATACGGAGGTCACGACCCACAACATCGCATCCGCACAACTAATAAGAGATAAGGACACTTTTTAGAAAATCCCAAACCCAAAAAAGTTCAGAAATGCCCCCAAATAACCCCAAACGACCCACTTGGTCTGGTTCAAATCGAAAATTAAAATATGCCCAAATAGGTATCGATTCGAAGGTCATGACCCTCAACATTGCATCCACACGTCTAATAAGAGATAAGAAAACTTTTTACAAAATCCCGAACCCAAAAAAATACAGAAATGCCCCCAAATAACTCCAAATGACCCACCCAGTCTGGTTAAGACCGAAAATGAACACATGTCGAAATAGGTATCGATTCGAAGGCCACGAGCCTCAACATCGCATCCTCACTTCTAATAAGAGATAACGACACTTTTTAGAGAATCCCAAACCTAAAAAAGTATAGAAATGCCCCCAAATACCCTCGAACGACCCACCGGGTCTGGTTTAAACCGAAAATGAACATATGCCAAAATAGGCATAGATTCGAAGGTCATGACCCTCAACATTGCATCCACACATCTAATAAGAGATAAGGACACTTTTTAGAGAATCCCAAACCCAAAAAAGTACAGAAATGCCCCCAAATAACCCCAAACGACCCACCTGGTCTGGTTTAAACCAAAAATTAAAATATGCCAAAATAGGTATCAATTCGAATGTCACGACCCTCAACATCGCATCCACACGTCTAATAAGAGATAAGAAAACTTTTTAGAAAATCCCGAACCCAAAAAAATACAGAAATGCCCCCAAGTAACTCCAAATGACCCACCCAGTCTGGTTTGGACCGAAAATGAACACATGTCGAATTAGGTATCGATTCGAAGGTCACGACCCTCAACATCGTATTCTCACGTCTAATAAGAGATAAGGACACTTTTTAGAGAATTCCAAACCTAAAAAAGTATAGAAATGCCCCCAAATACCCACGAACGACCCACCGGGTCTGGCTTAAACCGAAAATAAACATATGTCTAAATAGGTATCGATTCGAAGGTCACGACCCTCAACGTCGCATCCACACATCTAATAAGAGATAAGGACACTTTTTAGAGAATCCCAAACCCAAAAAAGTACAGAAATGCCCCCAAATAAGCCAAATGAACCACCTGGTCTGATTTAAACCAAAAATGAATATATGTCGAAATAGGTATCAAATCGAAGGTCACGACCCTCAACCTCGCATCCACATGTCTAATAAGGGATAAATAAACTTTTTAGAAAATACAAAACGTAGAAAAGTACAGAAATGCCCCCAAATAACCCCAACGACCCACCCAGTCTGGTTTAAATCGAAAATGAACATATGTCAAAATACGTATCAACTCGAAGGTCCCGACCCTCAACACCGCATCCACCCGTCTAATAAGAGATAAGGACACTTTTTAGAAAGTACCAAACCAAAAAAAGTACAGAAATGCTCCCAAATAACCCCAAACGACCCAACCGTTTTGCTTTAAACCGAAAATGAACATATGTCAAAATTGGTATCGATTCGAAGGCCACGACCCTCAACATTGCATCCACACGCCTAATAAGATATAAGGATACTTTTTAGAAAATACCAAACCCAAAAAAGTACAGAAATGCCACCTAATAACCCCAAATGACCCACCCAGTCTGGTTCGGACAAAAAATGAACACATGTCGAAATAGGTATCGATTCGAAGGTCGTGACCCTCAACAACGCATCCTCATGTCTAATAAGAGATAAGGACACTTTTTAAAGAATCCCAAACCTAAAAAAGTATAGAAATGCCCCAAAATAAACCCAATCAAACCACCTGGTCTGATTTAAACAAAAAATAAACATATGCCAAAATAGGTATCGAATCGAAGGTCACGACCCTCAACCTCGCATCCACACGTCTAATAAGGGATAAGGACACTTTTTAGAAAATACAAAACGGAAAAGAGTACAGAAATGCCCCCAAAAAACCCCAAACGACCACCCAATCTGGTTTAAACCGAAAATGAACATATGTCGAAATACGTATCGACTTGAAGGTCCCGACCCTCAACACCACATCCATCCATCTAATAAGCGATAAGGACACTTTTTAGAAAGTACCAAACCCAAAAAAGCACAGAAATGCTCCAAAATAACCCCAAACGACCCACCTGATTTGGTTTAAATAAAAAATGAACTTATGTCAAAATAGGTATTGATTCGAAGGTCACGACCCTCAACATCGCATCCACACTCTTAATAGGAGATAAGGATACTTTTTAGAAAATACCAAACCCAAAAAAGTATAGAAATGCCCCCAAATAACCCCAAACAACCCACCTGGTCTGGTTTAAATCGAAAATGAACATATGTCGAAATAGGTATCGATTCGATGGTCACGACCCTCAACATCACATACGCACGTCTAATAAGAGATAAGGACACTTTTTGGAAAATCCCAAGCCCAAAAAAAAATAGAAATGCCCCCCAAACAACCCTAAATGACCCACCCGATCTGGTTTGAACCGAAAATGAACATTTGCCGAATTAAGTATCGATTCGAAGGTCACAACACTCAAGATCGCATCCACACGTCTAATAAGAGATAAGGACACCTTTTAGTGAATCCCAAACCCAAAAAAGTACAAAAGTGGCCCCAGATAACCCCAAACGACCCACCCGATCTGGTTTGAAAATGAACATATGTCGGAATAGGTATCGATTCGAAGGTCACGACCCTCAACATCGCATCCTCACGCCAAAAAAGTATAGAAATGCCCCCAAATACCCTCAACATCGCAACCTCACATCTAATAAGAGATAAGGAAACTTTTTAGGGAATCCCAAACCTAAAAAAGTATAGAAATGCCCCCAAATACCCTCGAACAACCCACCGGGTCTGGTTTAAATCGAAAATTATCATATGCCAAAATAGGTATTGATTCGAAGATGATGACCCTCAATATCGTATCCACACGTCTAATAAGAGATAAGGACACTTTTTAGAAAATACCAAACCCGAAAAAGTACAGAAGTGCCCCAAATAACCTCAAACGACCCAACTGGTCTGGATTAAGCCGAAAATGAACATATGCCAAAATAGGTATCAATACGAAGGTCACGACCCTCAACATCGCATCCACACATCTAATAAGAGATAAGGACACTTTTTAGAGAATCCCAAAGCCAAAAAAGTACAGAAATGCCCCCAAATAACCCAAACGACCCACCTGGTCTGGTTTAAACCAAAAATTAAAATATGCCGAAATAGGTATCGATTCGATGGTCACGACCCTCAACATCGCATCCACATGTCTAATAAGAGATAAGAAAACTTTTTAGAAAATCCTGAACCCAAAAAAGTACAGAAATGCCCCCAAATAACTCCAAACGACCCACATAGTCTGGTTCGGACCGAAAATGAACACATGTCAAAATAGGTATCGATTCGAAGGTCACGACCCTCAACATCGCATCCTCACATCTAATAAGAGATAAGGACACTTTTTAGAGAATCCCAAACTTAAAAAAGTATAGAAATGCCCTCAAATACCCTCAAACGACCCACCGGGTCTGGTTTAAACCGAAAATGAACATATGCCAAAATAGGTATCGATTCGAAGATCACGACCCTCAACATCGTATCCACACGTCTAATAAGAGATAAGGACACTTTTTATAACATACCAAACTCGAAAAAGTACAGAAGTACCCCCAAATAACCTCAAACGACCCAACCGGTCTGGTTTAAGCCGAAAATGAACAAATGCCGAAATAGGTATCGATATGAAAGTCATGACCCTCAACATCGCATCCGCACATCTAATAAGAGATAAGGAGAGTTTTTAGAGAATTCCAAACCCAAAAAAGTACAGAAATGCCCCCAAATAACCCCAAACGACCCACCTGGTCGGATTTAAAATCGAAAATTAAAATATGCCAAAATAGGTATCGATTCGAAGGTCACGACCCTCAACATCGCATCCACACATCTAATAAGGGATAACAAAACTTTTTAGAAAATCCCAAACCCAAAAAAGTACAGAAATGCCCCCAAATAACTCCAAACGACCCACATAGTCTGGTTCTGACCGAAAATGAACACATGTCGAAATAGGTATCGATTCGAAGGTCACGACCCTCAACATCGCATCCTCACGTCTAATAAGAGATAAGGACACTTTTTAGAGAATCCCAAACCTAAAAAAGTATAGAAATGCCCCCAAATACCCTCGAATGACCCACCCGATCCGGTTTAAATTGAAAATGAACATATGTCGGAATAGGTATCGATTCGAAGGTCACGACCCTCAACATCGCAACCTCACGTCTAATAAGAGATAAGGAAACTTTTTAAGGAATCCCAAACCTAAAAAAGTATAGAAATGCCCCCAAATACCCCCGAAGGACCCACCGGGTCTGGTTTAAACCGAAATTGAACATATGCTAAAATAGGTATCGATTCGATGATGACGACCCTCAATATTGTATCAACACGTCTAATAAGGGATAAGGACACTTTTTAGAAAATACCAAACCCAAAAAAAGTATAGAAGCATCCCCAAATAAACTCAAACCACCCAACCGATCTGGTTTCAGCCAAAAATGAGCATATGACGAAATAGGTATCAATACGAAGGTCACGACCCCCAACATTGCATCTGCACTTCTAATAAGAGATAAGGACACTTTTTAGAGAATCCCAAACCCAAAAAAGTACAGAATTGCCCCCACATAACCCCAAATGACCCACCCGGTCTGGTTTAAACTGAAAATTAAAATATGCCGAAATAAGTATCGATTCGAAGTTCACGACCCTCAACATCGCATCCACACATCTAATAAGAGATAAGAAAACTTTTTAGAAAATCCCAAACCCAAAAAAGTACAGAAATGCCCCCAAATAACTCCAAATGACCCACATAGTCTGGTTCGGACCGAAAATGAACACATGTTGAAATAGCTATCGATTCAAAGGTCACGACCCTCAACATCGCATCCTCACGTCTAATAAGAGATAAGGACACTTTTTAGAGAATCCCAAACTTAAAAAAGTATAGAAATGCCCCCAAATACCCTCGAACGACCCACGGGGTCTGGTTTAAACCGAAAATGAACATATGCCAAAATAGGTATCGATTCGAAGATCACGACCCTCAAAATCGTATCCACACGTCTAATAAGAGATATGGACACTTTTTGGGAAATACCAAACCCGAAAAAGTACAGAAGTGCCCCCAAATAACCTCAAACGACCCAATCGGTTTGGTTTAAGCCAAAATTGAACAAATTCTGAAATAGGCATCGATACAAAGGTCATGACCCTTAACATCGCATCCGCACATCTAATAAGAGATAAGGACACTTTTTAGAGAATCCCAAACCCAAAAAAGTACAGAAATGCCCCCAAATAATGCCAAACGACCCACCTGGTCAGGTTTAAACCAAAAATTAAAATATGCCAAAATAGGTATTGATTTGAAGGTCACGACCCTCAACAGCGCATCCACACATCTAATAAGAGATAGGAAATTTTTTTTGAAAATCCCAAACCCAAAAACGTACAGAAATGCGCTCAAATAACTCCATACGACCCACATAGTCTGGTTCAAACCGAAAATGAACAAATGTCGAAATAGGTATCGATTCGAAGGTCACGACTTTCAACTTCGCATCCTCACGTCTAATAAGAGATAATGACACTATTTAGAGAATTCCAAACCTAAAAAAGTATAGAAATGCCCCCAAATACCCTCGAATGACCCACCGGGTCTGGCTTAAACCGAAAATGAACATATGTCGAAATAGGTATCAATTCAAAGGTCTCGGCCCTCAACATCGCATCCACACATCTAATAAGAGATAAGGACACTTTTTAGAGAATCCCAAACCCAAAAAAGTACAGAAATGCCCCCAAATAACCAAAACGAACCACCTGGTCTGATTTAAACCAAAAATGAACATATGCCGAAATAGGTATCAAATCGAAGGTCACGACCCTCAACCTCGCATCCACATGTCTAATAAGGGATAAATAAACTTTTTTGAAAATACAAAACGTAGAAAAGTACAAAAATGCCCCAAATAACCCCAAACGACCCACCCAGTTCGGTTTAAACCGAAAATGAACATATGTCGAAATACGTATCGACTCGAAGGTCCCGACCCTCAACACCGCATCCACCCATCTAATAAGAGATAAGTACACTGTTTAGAAAGTACCAAACCCAAAAAAGTACAGAAATGCTCCCAAATAACCCCAAATGACCCAACCGGTTTGCTTTAAACGGAAAATGAACATATGTCAAAATTGGTATCGATTCGAAGGTCACGACCCTCAACATTGCATCCACACGCCTAATAAGATATAAGGATACTTTTCAGAAAATACCAAACCCAAAAAAGTATAGAAATGCCCCCTAATTACCCTAAATGACCCACCCATTCTGGTTCGGACAAAAAATGAATACATGTCGAAATAGGTATCGATTCGAAGGTCATGACCCTCAACAACGCATCCTCACGTCTAATAAGAGATAAGGACACTTTTTAAAGAATCCCAAACCTAAAAAAGTGTAGAAATGCCCCAAAATAACCCCAATCGAACCACCTGGTCTGATTTAAACCAAAAATAAACATATGCCGAAATAGGTATTGAATCGAAGGTCACGACCCTCAACCTTGCATCCACACGTCTAATAAGGGATAAGGACACTTTTTAGAAAATACAAAAAGTAAAAAAGTACAGAAATGCCTCCAAATAACCCCAAACGACCACCCAATATGGTTTAAACCGAAAATGAACATATGTCAAAATACGTATCGACTTGAAGGTCCCGACCCTCAACACCGAATCCACCCATCTAATAAGAGATAAGGACACTTTTTAGAAAGTACCAAACCCAAAAAGCACAGAAATGCTCCCAAATAACCCCAAACAACCCACCCGATTTGGTTTAAATCGAAAATGAACATATGTCAAAATAGGTATTGATTCGATGGTCACGACCCTCAACATCGCATCCACACGCTTAATAAGAGATAAGGGTACTTTTTAGAAAATACCAAACCCAAAAAAGTATAGAAATGCCCCCAAATAACCCCAAACAACCCACCCGGTCCGGTTTAAATAAAAAATGAACATATGTCGAAATAGGTATCCATTCGATGGTCACGACCCTCAACATCACATATGCATGTCTAATAAGAGATAAGGACACTTTTTGAAAAATCCCAAGCCCAAAAAAAAATAGAAATGCCCCCAAATAACCCCAAACGACCCACCCGATCTGGTTTGAACCGAAAATGAACATTTGTCGAATTAGGTATCGATTCGAAGGTCACGACACTCAAGATCGCATCCACACGTCTAATAAGAGATAAGGACACCTTTTAGTGAATCCCAAACCCAAAAAAGTACAAAAGTAGCCCCAGATAACCCCAAACGACCCACCCGATCTGGTTTGAAAATGAACATATGTCAGAATAGGTATCGATTCGAAGGTCACGACCCTCAACATCATATCCTCACATCTAAAAAGTATAGAGATGCCCCCAAATACCCTCAACATCGTAACCTCACGTCTAATAAGAGATAAGGAAACTTTTTAGGGAATCCCAAACCTAAAAAAGTATAGAAATGCCCCCAAATAACCTCAAACAACCCACCGGCGTTAAACCTGGTTTAAACCAAAAATTAACATATGTATCCACACGTCTAAATAGGACACTTTTAGTATCAAACAAAATACGACCAACCGGCTTAGGTCACGACCCTCAACATCGCATCCACACATCTAATAAGAGATAAGGACACTTTTTAGAGAATCCCAAACCCAAAAAAGTACAGAAATGCCCCCAAATAACCCCAAACGACCCACCTGGTCTGGTTAAAACCAAACATTAAAATATGCCAAAATAAGTATCGATTCAATGGTCACGACCCTCAACATCGCATCCACATGTCTAATAAGAGATAAGAAAACCTTTTAGAAAATCCAGAACCCAAAAAAGTACAGAAATGCCCCTAAATAACTCCAAACGACCCACATAGTCTGGTTCTGATCGAAAATGAACACATGTCAAAATAGGAATCAATTCGAAGGTCACGACCCCCAACATCGCATCCTCACATTTCATAAAAGATAAGGACACTTTTTAGAGAATCCCAAACTTAATAAAGTGTAGAAATGCCCCCAAATACCCTCAAACGACCCACCGGGTCTGGTTTAAACAAAAAATGAACATATGCCAAAATAGGTATCGATTCGAAGATCACGACCCTCAAAATCGTATCCACACGTCTAATAAGAGATATGGACACTTTTTGGGAAATGCCAAACCCAAAAAAGTACAGAAGTGCCCCCAAATAACCTCAAACGACCCAACCGGTCTGGTTTAAGCCAAAATTGAACAAATTCTGAAATAGGCATCGATACAAAGGTCATGACCCTTAACATCGCATCCGCACATCTAATAAGAGATAAGGACACTTTTTAGAGAATCCCAAACCCAAAAAAGTACAGAAATGCCCCCAAATAATGCCAAACAACCCACCTGGTCAGGTTTAAACCAAAAATTAAAATATGCCAAAATAGGTATTGATTTGAAGGTCACGACCCTCAACAGCGCATCCACACATCTAATAAGAGATAAGAAAACTTTTTTGAAAATCCCAAACCCAAAAATGTACAGAAATGCGCCCAAATAACTCCATACGACCCACATAGTCTGGTTCAAATCGAAAATGAACACATGTCGAAATAGGTATCGATTCGAAGGTCACGACTGTCAACATCGCATCCTTACATCTAATAAGAGATAATGACACTTTTTAGAGAATTCCAAACCTAAAAAAGTATAGAAATGCCCCCAAATACCCTCGAACGACCCACCGAGTCTGGCTTAAATCGAAAATGAATATATGTCGAAATAGGTATCAATTCAAAGGTCACGGCCCTCAACATCGCATCCACACATCTAATAAGAGATAAGGACACTTTTTAGAGAATCCCAAACCCAAAAAAGTACAGAAATGCCCCCAAATAACCAAAACGAACCACCTAGTCTAATTTAAACCAAAAATGAACATATGCCGAAATAGGTATCAAATCAAAGGTCACGACCCTCAACCTCGCATCCACATGTCTAATAAGGGATAAATAAACTTTTTGAAAATACAAACGTAGAAAAGTATAGAAATGCCCCAAATAACCCCAAATGACCCACCGAGTTCGATTTAAACCGAAAATGAACATATGGCGAAATACGTATCGACTCGAAGGTCCCGACCCTCAACACCGCATCCACCCATCTAATAAGAGATAAGTACACTTTTTAGAAAGTACCAAACCCAAAAAAGTACTGAAATGCTCCCAAATAACCCCAAATGACCCAACCGGTTTGCTTTAAACCGAAAATGAACATATGTCAAAATTGGTATCGATTCGAAGGTCACGACCCTCAACATTGCATCTACACACCTAATAAGATATAAGGATGCTTTTTAGAAAATACCAAACCCAAAAAGTACAGAAATGCCCCCTAATTACCCTAAATGACCCACTCGATCTGGTTCGGACAAAAATGAACACATGTTGAAATAGGTATCGATTCGAAGGTCATGACCCTCAACAACGCATCCTCACGTCTAATAAGAGATAAGGACACTTTTAAAGAATCCCAAACCTAAAAAAGTGTAGAAATGCCCCCAAAATAACCCCAATCGAACCACCTGGTCTGATTTAAATAAAAAATAAACATATGCCGAAATAGGTATCGAATCGAAGGTCACGACCCTCAACCTCGCATCCACACGTCTAATAAGGGATAAGGACACTTTTTAGAAAATACACAAAGTAAAAAAGTACAAAATGCCTCCAAATAACCCCAAACGACCACCCAATATGGTTTAAACCGAAATGAACATATGTCAAAATACGTATCGACTTGAAGGTCCCGACCCTCAACACCGAATCCACCCATCTAATAAGAGATAAGGACACTTTTTAGAAAGTACCAAACCCAAAAAAGCACAGAAATGCTCCCAAATAACCCCAAACAACCCACCCGATTTGGTTTCAATCGAAAATGAACATATGTCGAAATAGGTATTGATTCGATGGTCACGACCCTCAACATCGCATTCACACGCTTAATAAGAGATAAGGATACTTTTTAGAAAATACCAAACCCAAAAAAGTATAGAAATGCCCCCAAATAACCCCAAACAACCCACCCGGTCCGGTTTAAATAAAAAATGAACATATGTCGAAATAGGTATCCATTCGATGGTCACGACCCTCAACATCACATATGCATGTCTAATAAGAGATAAGGACACTTTTTGAAAAATCCCAAGCCCAAAAAAAAATAGAAATGCCCCCAAATAACCCCAAACGACCCACCCGATCTGGTTTGAACCGAAAATGAACATTTGTCGAATTAGGTATCGATTCGAAGGTCACGACACTCAAGATCGCATCGACACGTCTAATAAGAGATAAGGACACCTTTTAGTGAATCCCAAACCCAAAAAAGTACAAAAGTAGCCCCAGATAACCCCAAACGACCCACCCGATCTGGTTTGAAAATGAACATATGTCAGAATAGGTATCGATTCGAAGGTCACGACCCTCAACATCATATCCTCACATCTAAAAAGTATAGAGATGCCCCCAAATACCCTCAACATCGTAACCTCACGTCTAATAAGAGATAAGGAAACTTTTTAGGGAATCCCAAACCTAAAAAAGTACAGAAGTGCCCCCAAATAACCTCAAACAACCCACCGGGTCTGGTTTAAACCGAAAATTAACATATGCCGAAATAGGTATCAATACGAAGGTCACGACCCTCAACATCGCATCCACACATCTAATAAGAGATAAGGACACTTTTTAGAGAATCCCAAACCCAAAAAAGTACAGAAATGCCCCCAAATAACCCCAAACGACCCACCTGGTCTGGTTAAAACCAAACATTAAAATATGCCAAAATAAGTATCGATTCAATGGTCACGACCCTCAACATCGCATCCACATGTCTAATAAGAGATAAGAAAACCTTTTAGAAAATCCAGAACCCAAAAAAGTACAGAAATGCCCCTAAATAACTCCAAACGACCCACATAGTCCGGTTCGATCGAAAATGAACACATGTCAAAATAGGAATCAATTCAAGGTCACGACCCCAACATCGCATCCTCACATTTCATAAAAGATAAGGACACTTTTAGAGAATCCCAAACTTAATAAAGTGTAGAAATGCCCCCAAATACCCTCAAACGACCCACCGGTCCGGTTTAAACAAAAAATGAACATATGCCAAAATAGGTATCGATTCAAGATCACGACCCTCAAAATCGTATCCACACGTCTAATAAGAGATATGGACACTTTTTGGGAAATGCCAAACCCAAAAAGTACGAAGTGCCCCAAATAACCTCAAACGACCCAACCGGTCCGGTTTAAGCCAAAATTGAACAAATTCGAAATAGGCATCGATACAAAGGTCATGACCCTTAACATCGCATCCGCACATCTAATAAGAGATAAGGACACTTTTTAGAGAATCCCAAACCCAAAAAAGTACAGAAATGCCCCCAAATAATGCCAAACAACCCACCTGGTCAGGTTTAAACCAAAAATTAAAATATGCCAAAATAGGTATTGATTTGAAGGTCACGACCCTCAACAGCGCATCCACACATCTAATAAGAGATAAGAAAACTTTTTGAAAATCCCAAACCCAAAAATGTAAATGCGCCCAAATAACTCCATACGACCCACATAGTCTGGTTCAAATCGAAAATGAACACATGTCGAAATAGGTATCGATTCGAAGGTCACGACTGTCAACATCGCATCCTTACATCTAATAAGAGATAATGACACTTTTTAGAGAATTCCAAACCTAAAAAAGTATAGAAATGCCCCCAAATACCCTCGAACGACCCACCGAGTCTGGCTTCAATCGAAAATGAATATATGTCGAAATAGGTATCAATTCAAAGGTCACGGCCCTCAACATCGCATCCACACATCTAATAAGAGATAAGGACACTTTTTAGAGAATCCCAAACCCAAAAAAGTACAGAAATGCCCCCAAATAACCAAAACGAACCACCTAGTCTAATTTAAACCAAAAATGAACATATGCCGAAATAGGTATCAAATCAAAGGTCACGACCCTCAACCTCGCATCCACATGTCTAATAAGGGATAAATAAACTTTTTTGAAAATACAAAACGTAGAAAAGTATAGAAATGCCCCAAATAACCCCAAATGACCCACCGAGTTCGATTTAAACCGAAAATGAACATATGGCGAAATACGTATCGACTCGAAGGTCCCGACCCTCAACACCGCATCCACCCATCTAATAAGAGATAAGTACACTTTTTAGAAAGTACCAAACCCAAAAAAGTACTGAAATGCTCCCAAATAACCCCAAATGACCCAACCGGTTTGCTTTAAACCGAAAATGAACATATGTCAAAATTGGTATCGATTCGAAGGTCACGACCCTCAACATTGCATCTACACACCTAATAAGATATAAGGATGCTTTTTAGAAAATACCAAACCCAAAAAAGTACAGAAATGCCCCCTAATTACCCTAAATGACCCACTCAGTCTGGTTCGGACAAAAAATGAACACATGTTGAAATAGGTATCGATTCGAAGGTCATGACCCTCAACAACGCATCCTCACGTCTAATAAGAGATAAGGACACTTTTTAAAGAATCCCAAACCTAAAAAAGTGTAGAAATGCCCCAAAATAACCCCAATCGAACCACCTGGTCTGATTTAAATAAAAAATAAACATATGCCGAAATAGGTATCGAATCGAAGGTCACGACCCTCAACCTCGCATCCACACGTCTAATAAGGGATAAGGACACTTTTTAGAAAATACACAAAGTAAAAGAGTACAGAAATGCCTCCAAATAACCCCAAACGACCACCCAATATGGTTTAAACCGAAAATGAACATATGTCAAAATACGTATCGACTTGAAGGTCCCGACCCTCAACACCGAATCCACCCATCTAATAAGAGATAAGGACACTTTTTAGAAAGTACCAAACCCAAAAAAGCACAGAAATGCTCCCAAATAACCCCAAACAACCCACCCGATTTGGTTTAAATCGAAAATGAACATATGTCGAAATAGGTATTGATTCGATGGTCACGACCCTCAACATCGCATTCACACGCTTAATAAGAGATAAGGATACTTTTTAGAAAATACCAAACCAAAAAAAGTATAGAAATGCCCCCAAATAACCCCAAACAACCCATCCGGTCCGGTTTAAATAAAAAATGAACATATGTCGAAATAGGTATCGATTCGATGGTCACCCTCAACATCACATATGCACGTCTAATAAGAGATAAGGACACTTTTTGGAAAATCCCAAGCCCAAAAAAAAATAGAAATGCCCCCAAATAACCCCAAATGACCCACCCCGATCTGGTTTAAACCAAAAATGAACATTTGTCGAATTAGGTATCGATTCGAAGGTTACGACACTCAAGATCGCATCCACACGTCTAATAAGAGATAAGGACACCTTTTAGTGAATCCCAAACCCAAAAAAGTACAAAAGTAGCCCCAGATAACCCCAAACGACCCACCCGATCTAGTTTGAAAATGAACATATGTCGGAATAGGTAAATAGGTATCAATACGAAGGTCACGACCCTCAACATCGCATCCACACATCTAATAAGAGATAAGGACACTTTTTAGAGAATCCCAAACCCAAAAAAGTACAGAAATGCCCCCAAATAACCCCAAACGACCCACCTGGTCTGATTAAAACCAAACATTAAAATATGCCAAAATAGGTATCGATTCGATGGTCACGACCCTCAACATCGCATCCACATGTCTAATAAGAGATAAGAAAACCTTTTAGAAAATCCAGAACCCAAAAAAGTATAGAAATGCCCCTAAATAACTCCAAACGACCCACATAGTCTGGTTCGGACCGAAAACGAACACATGTCGAAATAGGAATCAATTCGAAGGTCACGACCCCCAACATCGCATCCTCACATTTCATAAAAGATAAGGACACTTTTTAGAGAATCCCAAACTTAATAAAGTGTAGAAATGCCCCCAAATACCCTCGAACGACCCACTGGGTCTGGTTTAAACCAAAAATGAACATATGCCAAAACTGGTATCGATTCAAAGATCATGACCCTCAACATCGTATCCACTCGTCTAATAAGAGATAAGGACACTTTTTATAAAATACCAAACTCAAAAAAGTACAGAAGTGCCCCCAAATAACCTCAAACGACCCAACCGGCCTGGTTTAAGCCAAAAATGAACAAATGCCCAAATAGGTATCGATACGAAAGTCATGACCCTCAACATCGCATCCGCACATCTAATAAGAGATAAGGACAGTTTTTAGAGAATTCCAAACCCAAAAAAGTATAGAAATGCCCCCAAATAACCCCAAACGACCCACCTTGTCGGATTTAAATCGAAAATTAAAATATGCCAAAATAGGTATCGATTCGAAAGTCACGACCCTCAACATCGCAACCTCAAGTCTAATAAGAGATAAGGAAACTTTTTAAGGAATTCCAAACGTAAAAAATTATAGAAATGCCCCCAAATACCCTCGAACGACCCACCGGGTCTGTTTTAAACCGAAAATGAACATATGCCGAAATAGGTATCGATTCGAAGATCATGACCCTCAATATTGTATCCACACGTCTAATAAGGGATAATGACACTTCTTAGAAAATACCAAACCCAAAAAAGTACATAGGCGGCCCCAAATAACCTCAAACGACTCAACCGATCTGGTTTAAGCCAAAAATGAACATATGACGAAATAGGTATCAATACGCAGGTCACGACCCCCAACATCGCATCCGCAGACCTAAAAAGAGATAAGGACACTTTTTAGAGAATCCCAAACCCAAAAAAGTATAGAATTGCCCCCAAATAACCCCAAACGACCCACCTGGTCTAGTTTAAACCAAAAATTAAAATATGCCAAAATAGGTATCGATTCAAAGGTCACGACCCTCAACACCTCATCCACACGTCTAATAAGAGATAAGAAAACTTTTTAGAAAATCCCAAGCCCAAAAAAGTATAGAAATGCCCCCAAATAACTCCAAATGACCCACATAGTCTGGTTTGGACCGAAAATGAACTCATGTTGAAATAGCTATCGATTCAAAGGTCACGACCCTCAACATCGTATCCTCACGTCTAATAAGAGATAAGGACACTTTTTAGAGAATCCCAAACTTAAAAAAGTATAGAAATGCCCCCAAATACCCTCGAACGACCCAAGGGGTCTGGTTTAAACCAAAAAAAACATATGCCAAAATAGGTATCGATTCGAAGATCATGACCCTCAAAATCGTATCCACACGTCTAATAAGAGATAAGGACACTTTTTAGAAAATACCAAACCCAAAAAAGTACAGAAGTGCCCCCAAATAACCTCAAACGACCCAACCGGTCTGGTTTAAGCCAAAAATGAACAAATTCTGAAATAGGCATCGATACGAAGGTCATGACCCTTAACATCGCATCCGCACATCTAATAAGAGATAAGGACACTTTTTAGAGCATCCCAAACCCAAAAAAGTACAGAAATGCCCCCAAATAACGCCGAACAACCCACCTGGCCAAGTTTAAACCAAAAATTAAAATATGCCGAAATAGGTATCGATTTGAAGGTCACGACCCTCAACATCGCATCCACACATCTAATAAGAGATTAGAAAACTTTTTTGAAACTCCCAAACCCAAAAACGTACAGAAATGCACCCAAATAACTCCATACGACCCACATAGTCTGGTTCAGACCGAAAATGAACACATGTCGAAATAGGTATCGATTCGAAGGTCACGACTGTAAACATCGCATCCTCACGTCTAATAAGAGATAATGACACTTTTTAGAGAATCCAAAACCTAAAAAAGTATAGAACTACCCCCAAATACCCTTGAATGACCCACCGGGTCTGGTTTAAACCGAAAATGAACATATGCCGAAATAGGTACTGATTCAAAGGTCACGACCCTCAACGTCGCATCCACACATCTAATAAGAGATAAGGACACTTTTTAGAAGATACAAAATGCAATAAAGTATAGAAATGCCCCCAAATAACCCCAAATGACCCACCCAGTTTAGTTTAAACCGAAAATGAACATATGTCGAAATATGTGTCGACTCGAAGGTCCCGACCCTCAACACCGCATCTACCCATCTAATAAGACATAAGGACACTTTTTAGAAAGTACCAAACCCAAAAAAGTACAGAAATCAGCCAAATAACCCCAAACGACCCACCCGGTTTGGTTTAAACTGAAATTGAACATATGTCGAAATAGGTATCGATTTGTAGGTCACAACCCTAAACTTCGCATCGCCCGTCTAATAACAGATAAGGACACTTTTTAGAAAATCCCAAGCCCAAAAAAAAAAAAACAGAAATGCCCCCAAATAACCCCAAACGACCCACCCAGTCTGGTTTAAATCGAAAATGAACATTTGCCGAAAGAAGTATAATTTCGAAGGCCACGGCCCTCAAGATCGCATCCACATGTCTAATAAGAGATAAGGACACCTTTTAGTAAATCCCAAACCCAGAAAAGTACAAAAGTGTCCCCAGATAACCCCAAACGCCCACCCGATCTGGTTTAAATCGAAAATGAACATATGTCGAAATAAGTATCGATACGAAGGTCACGACCCTCAACATCGCATCCTCACCTCTAATAAGAGATAAGGACACTTTTTAGAGAATCCCAAACCTAAAAAAGTTTAGAAATGCCCCCAAATACCCTCGAACAATCCACCAAGTCTGGTTTAAACCGAAAATGAACATATGCCAAAATAGGTATCGATTCGAAGGTCACGACCCTCAACATCGTATCCACATTTCTAACAAGAGATAAGGACACTTTTTAGAAAATATCAAACCCGAAAAACTACAGAAGTGTCCCGAAATAACCTCAAACGACCCAACCAGTCTAGTTTAAGCCAAAAATGAACATATGCCGAAATAGGTATCGATACGGAGGTCACGACCCACAACATCGTATCCGCACAACTAATAAGAGATAAGGACACTTTTTAGAGAATCCCAAACCCAAAAAAGTTCAGAAATGCCCCCAAATAACCCCAAACGACCCACCTGGTCTGGTTTAAATCAAAAATTAAAATATGCCAAAATAGGTATCGATTCGAAGGTCACGACCCTCAACATTGTATCCACACGTCTAATAAGAGATAAGAAAACTTTTTACAAAATCCCGAACCTAAAAAAGTACAGAAATGCCCCCAAATAACTCCAAATGACCCACCCAGTCTGGTTAAGACCGAAAATGAACACATGTCAAAATAGGTATCGATTCGAAGGTCACGAGCCTCAACATCGCATCCTCACTTCTAATAAGAGACAACGACACTTTTTAGAGAATCCCAAACCTAAAAAAGTATAGAAATGCCCCCAACTACCCTCGAACGACTCATCGGGTCTGGTTTAAACCGAAAATGAACATATGCCAAAATAGGCATAGATTCGAAGGTCATGACCCTCAACATTGCATCCACACATCTAATAAGAGATAAGGACACTTTTTAGAGAATCCCAAACCCAAAAAAGTACAGAAATGCCCCCAAATAACCCCAAACAAACCACCTGGTCTGATTTAAACAAAAAATGAATATATGTCGAAATAGGTATCGATTCGTCGGTCACAACCCTCAACATCGCATTGCAAGTCTAAAAAGCGATAAGGACACTTTTTAGAAAATCCCGAGCCCAAAAAAAAATAGAAATGCCCCCAAATAACCCCAAACGACTCACCCGATTAGGTTTAAACCGAAAATGAACATTTGCCGAAATAGGTATTGGTTCGAAGGTCACGACCCTCAAGATCACATCCACACATCTAATAAGAGATAAGGACACCTTTTAGTGAATCCCAAACCCCAAAAAGTACAAAAGTATCCCCAGATAACCCCAAACGACCCACCCGATCTGGTTTAAATAAAAAATGAACATATGTCAAAATAGGTTTCGATTCAAAGGTCATGACCCTCAACATCGCATCCAAGTGTATAATAAGAGATAAGGACACCTTTTAGAAAATCCCAAACCCAAAAAAGTATGAAAATGCCCCCAAATAACCCCAAACCACCCACCCAGTCTGGTTTAAACCGAAAATTAACATATGCCAAAATAGGTATCGATTAAAAGGTCTTGACCCTCAACATTGCATCCACACATCAAATAAGAGATAAGGACACTTTTTAGAAAATACCAAACCCAAAAAAGTACAGAAATGCCCCCAAATAATCCTAAACGACCCACCCGGTCTGGATTAAACCGAAAATGAATATACGTCAAAATTGGTATCGATTCGAAGGTCACGACCCTCAACATCGTATCCGCACGTCTAATAAGAGATAAGGACACTTTTTAAAAAATCCCAAGCCCAGAAAAGTATAGAAATGCCGCCAAATAACCCCAAAAAACCCACCCGATCTGGTTTAAACCGAAAATGAACATATGTCGAAATAGGTATCGATTCGAAGGTCACAACCCTCAACATCGCATCCACACGTACAATAAGACATAAGGACATTTTTTAGAAAATCCCAACACCAAAACAGTACAAAAATGCCCCCAAATAACCGCAAACGACCTACCAGGTCAGGTGTAAATCGAAAATGAACATATGCCGTAATAGGTATCGATTCGATGGTCACAATCTTCAACATCACATCCAGACGTCTAATAAGAGATAAGGAAACATTTTTGAAAATTCCACACCAAAAAATGGACAGAAATTCCCCAAGTAACCCCAAACGATAAACTCGAGATTGGTTTAAACCAAAAATGAACATATGCCAAAATAGGTATCGATTTGAATGTTACGACCCTCAACATCGCATCCACGCATCAAACAAGAGATAAGGAAACTTTGTAGAAAATCCCAAGCCCATAAATGTACAGAAATGCCCCCAAATAACCCCAAACAACCCACCCAGTCTGGTTTAAACCGAAAATGAACATATGTCAAAATAGGTGTCGATTCGAAAGTCCCGACACACAACATTGCATCCACACGTACAATACGAGATAAGGACACTTTTTAGAAAATCCCAAACCTAAAAAAGTACAAAAATGCCCCCAAATAACCACAAACGACCCACCCGGTCAGGTTTAAACTGATAATGAACAAATGCCGAAATAGGTATTGATTCGATGGTCACAATCCTCAACATCGCATCCACATGTCTACTAAGAGATAAGGACACTTTTTGAAAAATTCTAAACCCCAAAAAGTATAGAAATGCCCCCAAATAACCCCAAATGACAAACCCGGTCTGGTTTAAATTGAAAATGAACATATGCCGAAATAGGTATCGATTCGAAGGTCACGAACCACAACCTCGTATCCACACGTCTAATATGAGATAAGGACGCTTTTTAGAAAATACCAAACCAAAAAAAATACAGAAATGCCCCCAAATAACCCCAAACGACCCACCCGGTCGGGTTTAAACTGAAAATGAACATATGCCAAAATAGGTATCGATTCGATGGTCACGACCCTCAACATTGCATTCATGCGTCTAATAAGATATAAGGACACTTTTTAGAAAATCCAATGCCCAAATAAGTACAAAAATGCCCCAATATAACCCTAAACGACCCACGCGATCTAGTTTAAATCGAAAATGAACATATGTCGAAATGGGTATCGATTCGAAAGGCACGACCCTCAACATCAAATCCACACCTCTAATAAGAGATAAGGACACTTTTTAAAAAATTCCCAGCCCAAAAAAGTACAGAAATGCCCTCAAATAACCCACCCGGTCTGGTTTAAACCCAAAATGAACATATGCCGAAATAGGTATCGATTCGAAGGTCATGACCCTCAACATTGCATCCACACGTCAAATAAGAGATAAGGACACTCTTTAGAAAATATGAAACCCATAAAAGTACAGAAATGCCCAAAAATAACCCCAAACGACCTATCCGGTCTGGTTTAAATAAAAAATAAACATATGCCAAAATAGGTATCGATTCGAAGGTCAGGACCCTCAACATCGCATCCACACGTCTAATAAGAGATAAGGACACTTTTTAGAAAATCCCAAGCCCAAAAAAGTACTGAAATACTCCCAAATAACCCCAAACGACAAACCCGATCTGGTTTAAATCGAAAATGAACATATGGCAAAATAGGTATTGATTCAAAGGTCATGACCCTCAACATCGCATCCACACGTCTAATATGAGATAAGGACACTTTTTAGAAAATACCAAACCCAAAAAAATACAAAAATGCCGCCAAATAACCCTAAATGACCCACCCGGTCTGGTTTAAACCGAAAATGAACATATGCCGAAATAGATATCGATTCGAATGTCACGACCCTCCACATCACATCCACACCTCTAATAAGAGATAAGGACACTTTTTAGAAAATCCAAAGTCCAAAAAAGTACAAAACTGCCCCAATATAACCCCAAATGACCCACCCAGTCTGGTTTAAATTGAAAATGAACAAATGTCAAAATGGATCTCGATTCAAAAGTCACGACCCTCAACATCAAATCCACACGTCTAATAAGAGATAAGGACACTTTTTAGAAAATCCAAAGCCCAAAAAAGTACAGTAATGCCCCCAAATAAGCCCAAATGACCCACCCGATCTGGTTAAACTGAAAATAAACATATGTCGAAATAGGTATCGATTCGAAGGTCACGACCCTCGACATCGCATCCACATGTCTAATAAGAGATAAGAGCCCTTTTTAGAAAATCCAAAGCCCAAAAAAGTATAGAAATGCCCCAAAATAATTCCAAACGACCCACCCGGTCTGGTTTAAACCGAAAATAAACATATGCCGAAATAGGTATTGTTTCGAAGGTCAGGACCCTCAACATCGCATCCACACGTCTAATAAGAGATAAGGACACTTTTTAGAAAATACCAAACCCAAAAAAGTACAAAAATGCCCCCAAATACCCTCAAATGATCCACCCGGTCTGGTTAAAACCGAAAATGAACATATGCCAAATAGGTATCGATTCGAAGGTCACGACCCTCAACATCGCATCCATACGTCCAATAAGAGATAAGGATACTTTATAGAAAATCCCAAGCCCAAAAAGGTACAAAAATTCTCCAAAATAACCCCAAACAATCCACCCGGTCTGGTTTAAATAAAAAATGAACATATGTCAAAATGGGTACCGATTTGAAAGTCAAGACCCTCATCATCAAATCCACATGTCTAATAAGAGATAAGGACACTTTTTAGAAAATACCAAACCCAAAAAAGTACTAAATGCCTCCAAATAACCCCAAACAACCCACCCGGTCTAGTTTAAACAAAAAATGAACATATGTCAAAATACGTATCAATTCGAAGGTCACTGATGAGCATATTTATGTGTGAAATCTTAGGGCATAAAGCATACATTTTACCAAATTGGACAGAGTTACTGGGTTCTTTCTTGTGCTTTTCAGGTTTTAGGTGAATTCTTGTGAAAATGGAAGAGATGATGCTAAGAAAATGTTTTTAAGCTATTTAGAGGGGTTAATGGCATGGATGCGTAGCCCATCGAGTCAGCTTCGTAATGGTTCAAACGGCACTTGATTCCGAGTTGAAACGAAGAAGTTACAGTCGTTTTCGTAACGACACGCGAAAATGGTCTGTAGGGGTTTATTTGTAATTATTGACAGTCGGGAGGGGACAAAGTGAAGCGAAAGTTCAGATTCCAGGAGCCTTAACGCAATAACCAGAAGTTATATTTCCTGTACCCGAAAGATTCCATTTGGAGGGCTCTGAACAGTTCAACTTCAACTTGAGATATCTTGGGCTCCCCAACTCCAAATTGGACGAAATTTGGGTCTTTTATTTTGGGTGATTTTTCACAAGGAACACAATTGTGAGGCGTATTTAAGCACCCCATGCTCCACGTTTTCTAAAGGACAGAATGAGTATTTTATTTATTCTTGAAGGAATCCTAGTCATCACCCTTACTGTCTGTCTCCTCCAACTTCTCAAGTGCACTTCTGAAATTCTACTTGGGATAGATTAATTTTGAAAGATATTCTCTCACCTATGGAAAGTTGAAAAGTCAAAGATGCTTTGATTTTACTGCTTGGAGAAGATATCTATAAAGAAAAGGAAGCACTTGTTAGAATTGAAAGTTTACTTTTCTAGAATTAGAAGGTCTATGTAAACAATCTTCTCTTCTTCTTCTTTCTATTTTTTTCTTTTTTTTTCCTTTTTTTTTAGGATTCAAGGCATTGTAAAAGAGGAAGGAGAAGAGAATATTCTCTTTTCTTAGGGAATATTTCTCCTACACTTCCCTCTTCTTTCTTCTCCTCTCTTCCCCCTATAAATACCCCTTGCCCTTTGGGTTGTAAGGAGTTAGATTTTTTAGTTCAGTTTTTAGTTAGTTTCTAGTTCAATTTTAATTCAGTTTTTAGTGTAATTTTTAGTTCATTCACTTAGTAAAATTTCTTTTCTTCTTCTCCTTCTAAGTTGTGATTTTTGGCTTTTCTAAGTTCTAGTTTGCTTTTTGATTTTCATTTAATGGTTGTAATAGGTTTAGTTTATGCTTTGATTTCAATTTAAGTCTTCAATTAGGTTGTAATTTCTTAATTCTAGTTTAGGTTTTAAGCCTTCCAGTCTAACTTCTTAAGTTGATGACAAGACTTGAAGATTTAGAAGAGGAGGCCAAGTTAAGTTTATGAAGTATTCAAGCTTTTCAGTTACAGTCATGCAAGCACATCTAGGTTTTACTATCTAAACTCTCAATCTCATTGTCCCTCTCCTCTATCTCTCTCTATCTTCTTCTTCTTCTCCCTCTATTTCTTTTATTTTTTTTATATGGTTGTGGTATGTAGATGCATTTTTATTCCCTTATTTATTTTTATGTGATTATGAAGTGTGGCTGCGTTTTTGTTATTCCTTCCAATTTACGTTAGTTTGATAGGTTAGATACTCATGTGTTAGGACGCCAACTTAATTCCTTAATTTTGTTAGATGCTTATGAGTTAGGTTGCATTAATTTTCATTAGTTTCATTAGTTTAATTTAACACTTTAATTTGGTTCACTTTGCATTACTTTTAATTTGGTTCCTTAACTTTGCATTACTTTGCGTATATCTCCTCGTGTTCAACCCGTAGCTACGATTGATCCGTACGCTTGCGGTATAATTTTTAAACTCAAACAAGTTTTTGGCGCCGTTGCCGGGGAGATTATTGACCACTTTATTTTTTTGATTTTTAAGTAATTCGAAGTGCTTTAGTTTCTTCTCTTTCTCCTCTTTCTTTTTAAAAAAAAAAAACAAAAAGTTTTTGAAAATCTCTTCTTGTTTCTCTTCTGTTTCAAATAGTGTGCGCCCAATCTAAAGTCCTTTATATGCCCAAACCCGGCCAATCTTGGTGCCCCTTGATTCGTTGGGTGGTTTGGATTGGCATGTGACTTATCTTTGGAGGTGACCACTCTTGATAACAGGAAAGCGACATAGTGAGAGCGTTGGAAACATAAACGTATAGTAGTCCTCCACCCTACATCAGAATCCATTTGGAGTCGCCCGTAGGTGGCTCGTGAAGACTATACTGGTTCCCTTGCTGTCAACCTATATGGCAACCTTATAGCTTTGGAACCATTGTTTTGATTTCTGAGGGATAGATGCACTATTTACCTTGGGCTCCCTCTTGTTTTTAGTATTTTTTTCTAGTCTTTTATTCTCTTTAAACTTTTATTTATGGGAGACCTCAAGTTGGGATAGGTGGTTAATTTAGAATAATGAGAGATACACTTCCATATAAGACTTTGGGGGAAAGATGGACCTATGCTAAGGCAACCATGATTTTGGAGGAAATGTTTAAACAGGTTAGGGAAGCCAAAAGTAGTGAGATAGAGAACAATTTTGCACCACCCCAGTACAATTTTGCTCCCCAACCCAACTATGGGCTTTCAGAAAATTTTGATTGGTCACATCCCCAGACAATCCATGTTATGGAAGGATGCCCTAATCTTTATGGGGGTAGCTATGGTGATGAGAATGTGAGTCCTCAATTTCAATATAATTCTTTTGGTACTTACAATCAGGGGTGGAGTGATCATCCCAATTTCTTGTGGGATCAATGGAATAACCAAGTTGGACCACCCAATTTCCAATATCATGGTCAGTTTGGTCCTCCAATGCCCAACCCTCCATTAAATCTCAATGGGCCACCTCTCCTTGAACCATATCACCAACCCCTTGAGTTTCAAAACATGGGTGAGGAGGCCAGACTGAATGAGCTTGAGAAATACATAGATCTTCTCACAACAAGCCAAAATACCATGAAGAAGCAACTCTCTCAACTGATAACCATGGTGCAAGAGGAGGAAACGGATACATTACCTAGTCAGCCTGAACCGCCCCATCTCCAGTTTAATGATATTGAAAGTCCACCACCCCAGTTTGAGGTTAATGAGAGTCATTCCCAACCAGCTATTTTTCATGATGATTTATTTGTTGATATTGAGTCTCCTCAGGATATTAATGAAGCGAGATTTGATGAGCTACCTGGGAAAGTCCAACTTTTTCCTGAAATTTCTGATTTTAGTGAGCTTAGTGTTTTTATTGATTTAGAATCAGATTTTCATGATAACATAGAAACCCAGGAAATTCGATCTCCCCCTCTCTCTTTGGAAAACTTAGATAATTGTCATTTTGATGATTCCATTGTCTCACATGTTGATTTTTCCAAACCTCCTAGGTTTGACGATTTTATTGAGGAGGACAATGTTAGTCATAATGCCTTTCAAGCATATTTCTATAATCCTTATTTGGCAAACCAAGTTATACAAAGTGCGGATAGTTGTATTGCTAGGATTGATTTGAGTAAACCTCCAATTTTTGATGATTATTTAGATGAGGTTATTCATAATCTTTTTTATGTCTATTATGATCCCTTTTTGGTTGGTTTTTCAAAGAATGACAGGTGTTCTACATTGCAAATGGGAGAGAAGGGAAGGATTTATGGCCTGAGTTTTAGTGCCTTCATTTTCCACTGTCCCATGAGGACAGTTTTTTCTATTGGATATTTCTCAGTTGTGCTTAACTTTTATATTATTTCTCGCTTTACTAAAATTCATGGTCGAGTGTTTTCTGGTTCTGAAGCTATTTCTCCATTTACTAGCCATGGATTGAGATTTCTATTGCTGCTCCTAGCACTTTTTGTAAAGCTCATTATTCTTCATGACCCTTTTTTTTTATTATATCTGGTAAGCCCCTTCATCTCCTCCCTTGTCCTTATTCTTTCTTTTATGCATGCATTGAGGACACTGCATGAGTTAAGTGTGGGGGGGATGTTGGGCTTAATTGGTGAATTTTGATTTTGACAATAGTTTGGTTTTGTGCATATGTCTCTTTGATTGCAAAGCGAGAGAAAGAGGGAATTAGGTGTCCTAGCGTGCGAAATAATAAAAAATCCCTTTTCAAGGACTGTAATTAGTTTGTATCCGGTGATGGGGATTGAATTGGAAAATATGAGTGTTATTTCATTTGATGGCTAGATTTCTCTACGTGTTTATGGACCCTTTGGTCTTTTGGCTAGTAGTTGAGACCAATTTGTTTGTGGCAAGGCAAGGCATGAAAGTGAAAATGAAAAAAAAAAAAAAGAAAAAAAAGAAAAGAAAGTGGAATTTCTTGGGACTAGACAGGGCACTGTGCCTCATGAAGCAGGGCGACTTGATCGAAATTCCTTGGAAGGAAACTCAAAAAAAAAACTCTTGCATCAATGTCTCAATGTCTTATGGATATATGCAAAAAGCGAAGCTATCAAGTATTCGGGTGTCTGGTGTATACTCCACCATGTCATTCAGCGAACAGTAGTGAGGTAGAAAAAGAGTTTGTTTTTGAGAAAAAAAAAAAAGCTTTTGCCTTAATGTCTGAAAAAGAAAGTATGGTAAAAAATACTCAAAACCTAAGTTTTTGGTTCCATTGATATTATGAGTGGTTTACTTGAAGGTGAGTAGTGTTCAGAAAATATGAGGAGATCCCTTAATCTTGATGCATGCTTGTTACTTGAATTGATATGGGGTGATAAAATTCAAGTGTGGGGGAACCTTTGGCTCCTTGATCTTTAGTTGAGCACTTTTTGGGATTATGTGCACTATCCTACTTATGCCATGATTAAAATTTACATCATTCATTTATAATTAAATTTTGGATGTATATTCAGTGCAAACACTCACGAGACACAACTCGTCCACTAGGGGTAACCTAGGGGTTTAAAGGCTTGTTGTACATGCTAAGTGCAATCGTGATTCCTACGAAAGTGAGTTAGGATTTTTTGCATTTTAGGTTAGTTTTATTTTGCTTTACTTGAGGACAAGTAACGTTCAAGTGTGGGGGAATCTGATGAGCATATTTATATGTGAAATCTTAGGGCATAAAGCATACATTTTGCCACATTGGATAGAGTTACTCGGTTCTTTCTTGTGCTTTTCAGGTTTTAGGTTGTGAAAATGGAGGAGATGATGCTAAGGAAATGTTTTTAAGCTATTTAGAGGGGTTAATGGCATGGATGCGTAGTCCATCGAGTCAGCTTCGTAACGGTTCAAACGACACTTGATTCCGAGTTGAAACGAAAAACTTACGGTCGTTTTCGTAACGACGCGCGAAAATGGTCTGTAGGGGTTTATTTGTAATTATTGACAGTCGGGCGGGGACAAAGTGAAGCGAAAGTTCAGATTCCAGGAGCCTTAACGCAATAACCAGAAGTTATATTTCCTGTACCCTAAAGATTCCATTTGGAGGGCTCTGAACAGTCCAACTTCAACTTGAGATATCTTGGGCTCCCCAACTCCAAATTGGACGAAATTTGGGTCTATTTTGGGTGATTTTTCGCAAGGAACACAATGGTGAGGCCTATATAAGCACCACATGCTCCACGTTTTCTGAAGGACAGAATGAGTATTTTATTTATTCTTGAAGGAATCCTAGTCATCACCCTTACTGTCTCTCTCCTCCAACTTCTCAAGGGCACTTCTGAAATTCTACTTGGGATAGATTTATTTTGAAAGATATTCTCTCACCTATGGAAAGTTGAAAAGTCAAAGATGCTTTGATTTTACTGCTTGGAGAAGATATCTACAAAGAAAAGGAAGCACTTGTTAGAATTAGAAGTTTACTTTTCTAGAAATAGAAGGTCTATGTAAACAATCTTCTCTTCTTCTTCTTTCTATTTTTTTCCTTTTTTTTCTTTTTTTTTAGGATTCAAGGCATTGTAAAAGAGGAAGGAGAAGAGAATATTCTCTTTTCTTAGGGAATATTTCTCCTACACTTCCCTCTTCTTTCTTCTCCTCTCTTCCCCCTATAAATACCCCTTGCCCTTTGGGTTGTAAGGAGTTAGTTTTTTTAGTTCAGTTTTTAGTTAGTTTCTAGTTCAATTTTAATTTAGTTTTTAGTGTAATTTTTAGTTCATTCACTTAGTAAAATTTCTTTTCTTCTTCTCCTTCTAAGTTGTGATTTTTGGCTTTTCTAAGTTCTAGTTTGCTTTTTGATTTTCATTTAATGGTTGTAATAGGTTTAGTTTATACTTTGATTTCAATTTAAGTCTTCAATTGGGTTGTAATTTCTTAATTCTAGTTTAGGTTTTAAGCCTTCTAGTCTAAGTTCTTAAGTTGATGACAAGACTTGAAGATTTAGAAGAGGAGGCCAAGTTAAGTTTATGAAGTATTCAAGCTTTTCAGTTACATTCATGCAAGCACATCCAGGTTTTACTATCTAAACTCTCAATCTCATTGTCCTTCTCCTCTATCTATCTCTCTCTATCTTCTTCTTCTTCTCCCTCTATTTCTTTTATTTTTTTTTATATGGTTGTGGTATGTAGATGCACTTTTATTCCCTTATTTATTTTTATGTGATTATGAAGTGTGGCTACGTTTTTGTTATTCCTTCCAATTTACGTTAGTTTGATAGGTTAGATGCTTATGTGTTAGGACGCCAACTTAATCCCTTAATTTTGTTAGATGCTTATGAGTTAGGATGCATTAATTTTCATTAATTTCATTAGTTTAATTTAACACTTTAATTTGGTTCACTTTGCATTACTTTTAAGTTAGTTAAATAGAGTGGTGTATATCTCCTCGTGTTCGACCTGTAGCTACGATTGACCCGTACGCTTGCGGTATAATTTTTAAACTCAAACAGTCACAACCTTCCACATCGTATCCACACATCTAATAAGAGTTAAGGACACTTGTTAGAAAATCCCAAGCCCAAATAAGTACAGAAATTCTCCCAAATAACCCTAAACGACCCACCCGCTCTAGTTTAAATCGAAAATGAACATATGTCGAAACAGGTATCGATTCGAAGGTCACGACCCTCAACATCGTATCCACACGTACAACAAGAGATAAGGAACACTTTTTAGAAAATCCCAAACCCAAAAAAGTACAAAAATGCCCCCAAATAACCACAAATAACCCACCCGGTCAGGTTTGGACCAATGATGAACATATGCCAAAATAGGTATCGATTCGATGGGCACAATCCTCAACATCGTATCCACACGTCTAATAAGAGATAAGGATACTTTTTGGAAAATTCCAAACCTAAAAAAGTACAAAAATGCCCCCAAATAACCCCAAATGATAAACCCGGTCTGGTTTAAACTAAAAATGAACATATGCCGAAATAGGTATCGATTCAAATGTCACGACCCTCAACCTCGCATCCACACGTCTAATATGAGATAATGACACTTTTTAGAAAATACAAAACCTAAAAAAATACAAAAATGCCCCCCAATAACCCCAAACGATCCACTTGGTCTGGTTTAAATCGAAAATGAACATATGCCAAAATAGGTATCGATTCAATGGTTACGACCATCAACATCGCATCCACATGTCTAATAAGATATAAGGACACTTTTTAGAAAATCCAAAGCCCAAATAAGTACAGAAATGCCCCAATATAACCCCAAACGATCCACTCGGTCGGGTTTAAACTGAAAATAAACATATGTTGAATGGGTATCAATTCGAAAGTCACGACCCTCAACATCAAATCCACACGTCTAATAAGAGATAAGGACACTTTTTAGAAAATTCCCAGCCCAAAAAAGTACAAAAATGCCCCCAAATAACCCCAAATGACCCACCCGATCTGGTTTAAACCAAAAATGAACATATGCCAAAATAGGTATTGATTCGAAGGACCCTCAACGTATCATCCACACGTCTAATAAGAGATAAGGACACTTTTTAGAAAATACCAAACCCAAATAAGTGCAGAAATGCCTCCTAATAACCCCAAACGACCCACTCGGTCTGGTTTAAACAAAAAATAAACATATGCCAAAATAACTATCGATTTGAAGGTCATGACCCTCAACATCGCATCCACACGTCAAATAAGAGATAAGGACACTCAATAGAAAATACCAAACCCAAAAAAGTATAGAAATGTCCCAAAATAACCCCAAACGACCCACCCGATCGGGTTTAAACAGAAAATAAACATATGTCGAAATAGGTATCGATTTGAAGGTCACAACCCGTAACATCGCATCCACACATCTAATAAGAGATAAGGACATTTTTTAGAAATTCCCAAGCCCAAAAAAGTACAGAAATGCCCCCAAATAACCCCAAACGACAAACCCGGTCTGGTTTAAACCGAAAATGAACATATGCCAAAATAGTTATTGATTTGAAAGTCACGACCCTCAACATCGCATCCATGCGTCTAATATGGGATAAGGACACTTTTTAGAAAATCCCAAGCCAAAAAAGGTACAGAAATGCTCCAAAATAACCCCAAACGATCCACCCGGTCTGGTTTAAACTGAAAATGAACATATGTCGAAATGGGTATCGATTTGAAAGTCAAGACCCTCATCATTGAATCCATACATCTAATAAGAGATAAGGACACTTTTTAGAAAATACCAAACCCAAAAAAGTACAGAAATGCCTCCAAACAACCCCAAACAACCCACCCGGTCTGGTTTAAACCAAAAATGTAAATATGTCGAAATAGGTATCGATTCGAAGGTCACAACCTTCAACATCGTATCCACACGTCTAATAAGAGATAAGGACACTTGTTAGAGAATCGCAAACCCAAAAAAATTTAGAAATGCCCCTAAATAACCCCTAATGATCCACCTGGTCTGGTTTAAACAAAAAATGAACATATGTCAAAATAGGTATCGATTTGTAGGTCACGACCCCCAACATCAAATCCACACATCTAATAAGAGATGAGGACACTTTTTAGAAAATCCCAAACCCAAAAATGTCAAGCCCAAAAAAGTACAGAAATGCCCCCAAATAACCCCAAACGATCCACCCGGTCTGGTTAAAATTGAAAATGAACATATGCCAAAATAGGTATCGATTCGAAGATCACGACCGTCAACATCGTATCCACACATGTAATAAGAGATAAGGACACTTTTTAGAAAATCCGAAGCCCAAAAAAGTATAGAAATGCCCCAAAATAACCCCAAACGATCCTCTCGGCCTTGTTTAAACAAAAAATGAACATATGTCAAAATGAGTATCGATTCGAAAGTCACGACCCTCAACATCGCATCCACCCATCTAATAAGAGATAAGCACGCTTTTTAGAAAATCCAAAGCCCAAACAAGTACAGAAATGCCCCAATATAACCCCAAATGACCCACCCGGTCTGGTTTAAACCGAAAATGAACATATGCCGAAATAGGTATCGATTCGAAGGTTAGGACCCTCAACATCGCATCCACATGTCTAATTGGAAAATGACCTAAATGCCCCTCCCCACATCTGTTCATATGAATAAATTCTTGGGAACCCAAGTGGGTCCTGCAGGACTTGGAAATCCTGCTTGTGATTGGTCCTGCAGTACTGTCAAGTTGGGGACAGCACTGTAAGCCTAATGTAACCTAGGGTCAGGTACCAATACTATAAATGACCATTTTGCCCCTAGGCCACCATCTTTGGATGATGCACCGGGACATAGGCCTAAGGCCCAGTGCAAGGCCCAGAGAATTCCAAGTGAAGACAAATTACACACTGAGTCAACCCAGTGAGCTTTTAGATCAACCCTAGGACCTCCAGAAACAGGTTGGAATATTAAAATGACAAATTCTGATTTATATCTAGGATTTGATCCCACGCTTGAGGCCTATAGCCAGACTGTAGCCGGAACAGAATTTGCAACTGAGTTCTTAGAACCAGACCCAGGTGAGTGAAGTATTATCATATATGCATGTGTAACAGACAATGATTGTCTGTTGATCAATACTATTATTCTTATATAATGATTGTGAATGTTAGACTAGATGCCGTAGTCGGCTTGGAAATGAGGCTGGTGGTAGCCCATAGTATGGGATACGATTGACACCGCCTGACTCATACGATGCCATATAGACATAGGGCTAGAGTTTCATCACCCATGCTACGTACCCTTGCCAATAGGGGTTAAGGTGTTGGATAACTGTGAGGACTATCGTAAAACCCTAGAGGCGTTTATGCTGGGAAGCCTTAGCACAGCTAGGATGCTCCAGGGCAGATTTACTGGGAAGCCTCGGGCCTACAAGCTCGGCAAGCACCGAAAGGTGAGTTTTTGGTGGAATGCCACATATAATGATTATGCACTGGTTTGGGTGAATTGATATTGAGTCGGTTATCTCATAGGAGTTGATCCAGAGGATCGGTCAGGCTGACCTGGGTAGGGAGATGGTAGAGCCGGCCTTCTCTGACAACTCAATGGGTGTATCGCGGGAAGGGGTAACCAAGCCCACACAAGGGATACATGTATTGGGATTGTACTAGCACTAACCTGACTTAGCTATATTGTTAGGTGGCTAATAATTAATCTGGACTTGCATATTATGTAGGATCATGTGGATTGTGGTTGCATGTGCATGCATGATGATATGTTTCGCTCACGAGCTCAATGGGGCTCACACTCTGTTATACATGTTTTTCATTTAGATGATTCTACAGGTGGATACCGCTGTGGCATGGAGGCTCATTACGAGGAGGAGAGCCCTGGTTATTATGATGATATTGGTGTGGACCCTGACGGAGGTCGTGCTGATGATGCGTGCATTCTCGGTGGTCATTGATGAAGACCATTGAGGAGTGTACTTGATACTTTTTGTCTTGGGCACTCCATTTTGTTTTTGTTAGGAGTTTATCCCCGTTGTGCTTGTGGTGCAGTCTTAGTTTTTTTTTCTTTTTGGGGTTGAGTTATCTCACCCTGTATATATACATGTATATATTTTCTTTGGTTTTTGTTTCTGTCAACTTTATCTTTCAGTTGTGGGTTGTATCTGGGAGGGAATGTTTCAAACTCTTTTATGTATATATATATATATATCACCATCATCCCATATCTCTACGCTTTCTCTTTTGGTATTATAATTGTAGATTATCTGCAACACTCTGATCTTGCTTATGGTAAAATGAAGAATGTGGGAATGTGAATGTAATAACTGCTTCTAGATCCATGGGATTTGGCGGATTGCCGTTATGCAATTCGGGTCACTTACCTAATCCTCCTAGGGGGTGGTTTGGGGTGTGACAGAGCTTGAGGCTCTTCTTACATTCATAGGATGCAGACTAGGTCTAATAAGTTACCAACATTAAAACACGTAATTAAGTAAAAGCTACAAGGGAGGTAGAAGTAATTAAAAGATAAATATGTAATATTTCCATTAATTTAACGACAACTGTGGTCGAGCCACTACATAAGCTTGACTGATAGTACTACCTTCAAATATAAACATAAGCTAAAAAAAACTACATACATTTTGAATAAATAAAAAATATACATAAGGTATAAGAAAAAAAAGTAAGATGACGTGAATCTGGACAACATAATAGGAAGTCAACTGCTGGCTGAAAGAACTACTCTGGTGGAGTTAAGTCGCTCGGTTGAGGATAAGGCTGGTGAGAGTCAACACACTTGAGACCCTGGAACTGTGACATCACCTGAGCCCACTCCGATGGCTCTGGCACATGCGAGCTAGTAGCACCCGTCGCCCCATAAGCAGGTAAATCTATGAACTGTGTGCCAACACTCTCGAAGTCGCCCTGCTCCTCACCCTGAATGTCACCCTGCATCTCTCCTAGTCCCTCATCTCCTAGCTCCTCATCATCCTGCCCCATCATCTGCTCCTCCACCTGTGGATCACCTCCTAGCACCTTCATCTTTAGTATTAAGGTCTTGTTAATGGGCCTGGATCTATCGCTCTCCACATACTCGCCTGCCAAAGGAACCTCGAAGTGTCGAAAGACTAAGGTAAGGAACTTCTCATATGGAAGGTTCCCATCAGATGGGTTCTGTGCATGATATAACATAACCTGAAGCAATAGGTATGGAAGGTTTATGGCTGGACCTCCTCTGCCTGCTCCCAATAGGCAATAAGTGATATAAGCCCTCAGCATAGAAATTCTACCCCTATTTCTGCCCTTCGGGTAGATGTTGTAGGTCACACACCTACTAATGATGCAAGCACTGGGCTTGTAGGAAGCCTCTAACTTGGGTGTGCTCTCAGTCCCAGTCATCGCCTTGAAGACCTTTCTCCTGGTCTCCAATGAAAACATCTCTGAAATGTCAACCCGGGGTTTGTAATAGCACCTCTCCCCAGTGTTGGGCAACCCCAGGATCCCTGCTAGTGAAGTAGTGGTCAACCTAAAATCCACTCCCTTCACTCTGCTTACTAGTCCAAACTCTTGTGCCCCAGATGGCACCAAATTACAATAAAAATATCGAACCAAGTTGGGATAACAAGGTTCAGTAGGAGATAACATAGAGGCCCAACCTAAAGTGTTGAACCTAGTAAATAGACTGTACTGATGGAAGTCATCCACCTATACTACCCGACCATTGACTATCTTATGGGACCTAAACTTGTCCCACTCCTTGAAATGTTCATACCTAGAGAAGAGAAATTGGTCAAACTCAGGCTCCTCCGATGAAGAATTGTCCCTAGGAGAAGAAGGTGGCACCATAGAGGAAGAAGAATGTTCGCTCTCGAATCGTAGTCTCTTCTGGGCTATGGATTTCCTAGCCGTACGATGACTTGTAGACATTAGGCTACAAAGAAAAAAAAATGATCAGGGCTAAAGAAATTTGATAAAATCCTAGCTAGAACAAGAAGAAAACAAGAAAAGGCCTAATGTAGAGGAAAGGATCAAAGTATCTTACCTAAGCTTGCGTGGATTCGCGAAATATCCGAAGAAATGTGAGGATTTGGTGTGGAAAAGGTCACACTACCCTCCAAAGAGCTACCCTAGGTGTTTAGAGAAGTTTAGGAGAAGAACGAAATAAAATGGGGCCCTCTCAGACTGTTATACCTGCGCCCCGATTCTCTAGGCGATGGTACTAGGCGATGCATCCAACACCCAGAGACATTGTCCAGTGATTATATTTCTGCTGTTTTGTGTTTTAACACATGGAAACTTTAGTATTACCTAAAATAACTTCAATAAACATGGAAATATGAATTTTCACAAAATAATCATAATGGAAAAAAAAAAAATATATGACAATTAATTAAATAAACACCATTGTAGCAAATAATCTAGCTAGGGGAATACGACTCCCACTTAGGAATTTTTAGTAAAACACATGGAAATGGGAATTCCTTACTTTTGGGTTTAATTCAAGTATCTAATAATAGATATATATATATATATATATATATATATATATATATATATAAGAAATAATGTATGTGTAAATAATTAAGACTATGTGCTTGATACTGTGATGTATAAATTGAGTGGTGTGATGCTATGCAAATCCAAACATAGATATGTAGGTATGTTGTAATACGTATTTACGACGTGTAGTGAGCATAGATTTTACCATACCCACAGCCTAGGTCAGCCAAGATTAGGATCTAATAGATTGTTTAGTCAATCTGAGCTTTTAGACGCTAAGGTACCTCGAGCCAACCCAATTATATTTTTATTGATTTTAGTTATTTAAATTCCAATAGATATGTACTTAATTCTTTTAATTAAGTATAACCTGATTCTTAGAACCTTTTTATGATAGGACCCATTACCTCAGCCAAGGTTGGAGACCCCAGCATCATGATCTGTATTAGACAGCTACGAGAGAGACTAAGACGGATACGACTAGTACTACCCCGAGCTGAGAATCGGTTGGACTTTTATCTAGCCCTTGCTGCTATTAGTGGACCAGGGGAACAAAAATTCTATCTGTCCTTAGCCGAGGAAATTAGAGCTGATATAGAGTATCTGCTTGCGATGGAATTTGTGACCGGAAGGAAATTGGAATTACTTGCTTATTAGATCAGGTAAATAACTAAAAGACTTTTACTTAAAAATTTGAAGTCTCTCATATAGTGTCATGCATAGCACCCCATTACATAAAATGTTTAAGAAACAGAATACAATAAATGAAAGAAACACCTCATAACAAACAAAGAAGACATATCTAACAATATACCTTACTGGTGCGACTTATGAAATTCACTGGACCTATAGACTAGGTTTGTACATGCACTAACTAGGAATCAATTGTTGACCCCGATGAACAATATTGGAATATTGAACATGCTCCTCTTTTCAGAGAAGCAACAATGGTAAACACAAGAAGAAGCTCACGTGGTGGTCGTAAGGGAAAACAACCTCGTGTTATACCAGAGGTTGAATCGCCAAACGGGACTGAGGCTCAAAATTCTGAAGCATCGGCTGCTTTATCCGAGGCACCAGCGGCTGCACAAGCCACTGCTACAGCACCCCAGCCGAATGTGGCAACTACGATGTAACTGCATTCATGACCACTATGATGCGGACCATGCAACAACAACAAGAATTGCTTGGTCTGATGTCTACATAATTTGCAACCATGATGCATGAGCATGCGGCACCACCACCACCACCCAATCGGCCCGTACTATTTCCACCACCTGTGCCTTAACACTTAGCGAAAAACTCTACCGCCAAGGTCATGGAGAGATTCAAGAAACTCCAACCGCCTATGTTTTCCAAAATAACTTTCGAGGCAATGCAGCCAGAATGGTGGATTAGTGCCCTAGAGAAGGTGTTTGAAGTGCTCGAATGCACGAATGCACATAAGTTGATTTGTGCGGGGTATTAGTTACAGAATGAGGCTGAAGCTTGGTGGAAGGCTACTAAGCCCAATTTGGAAATGATCATTCTATTAGATTAACTTCTAATGAAGGAAATTGTATATCTCAATTGGAATACTCTAGTATCATTGGCAGTTTAATGTATGCCATGCAGTGCACTCATTCTGATATAGCTTTTGTAGTTGGTGTTTTGAGTAGGTTTACTCATAATCCTGGACAAATTCATTGGAATGCGATTTTTGGAGTACTTAAGTACTTAAAGGGTACAATGAATTATGCATTAAGTTATAAGGATTTTCCCACAGTACTAGAAGGATACACAAATGCAAATTGGATTACAGGATCCGATGAACCAAAGTCCACAAGCGATTGGATATTTATCTTGGGTGGAGGATCAATATCTTGGGGATCCAAGAAACAGACTGTGGTTTCACACTCCACTATGTAGTCTGAGTTTATTGCTTTAGCAATGACAGTAAAGTAAGCAGAATGGCTTAGGGACCTATTAACAAAAATTCCTCTGTGGCCTAAGCCAATGCCTGCTATATTAATATCTTATGATAATGAAGCAACATTATCAAGAGCTTATAATAAAGTTTACAATGGGAAGTCAAGGCATATTAGTTTAAGACATAGCTATGTAAGGGAACAACTCATCAAGGGAGTTGTGACTATTAGTTATGTAAAGTCAAAGGAAAATTTGGCTGATCCCTTTACAAAAGGCCTAGGCAGGGATGTGGTATGGAAGACTTCTAGGGAGATGGGTTTAAAGCTTTTAAATGAGAGGTAACCTGCAAGTGAAAACCAACTAGACACTAGACCAACATCTACTCATCTAGTTCAATGGAAAAACACTTGTAGTAATAACCGGTTATGCACTTAATTAGTAGAGATAATATCTCTTATCATCTCAAGGTAGTGCATGTATGTATGGAGAAACAGACAGAGGATAGGACCAATCCTTTAATAAATCTATGTCCTATAGAAAATGCAAGTCATACATTTGCATATTATTAGATTCACGTATATAAGTGCAGGAAGTGGGGCCGCTTCTGCGAGATTCAAAGCTTGTTTGTAAGGCACTTATGAAAACCTAAGATGAAAGCATAAGGCCATAAATGTGCAGGTATTTTTTAAACTATGTCAAGTAAATCATATGTCTAGTATATGAGATTTGTCTCTATAAATTCTAAGTTTAAGGTCTCGTCCACTTTGATTTTGACAAGTCCTAATGTATTTTGACAACATGAAGGTTCAAGTCGAAAGACACCTTTATGTACGTGTGATTTAAAGGTACAGAGAGGTTATTGACTGAGACTCAATTATTTTAAAAATTGGAGAAAATTATTGGAATTTTTTTAATAATTGTGTGGACGGTTTTGGGTCATTCTTTGGTTCAATGTTGGTCTGGTTTTTTGGTGGTTTTGGGTCATTATTTGATTCAATGTTGGCCTAATTTTTTGGCTAAGGGACATGTACCTTCAAAGAGACATATCTAAGGGACACGTATCTTCAAAGAGACATATCCATTTGTATAGGTGCATTCATAGCACTTGGATTAGAATCTTTTAATCTAATCCATTGATCCAAGAGACACATCTACACCATGGGGTATCTTCAAGAGACACTTACATATAAGTACTTGGATTAGAATCTTTTAATCTTGTCCACTCATGTTAATGGACTGGCCCATTCCATGAGGTGTCTTGAAGGGGTACATCTACCACTATAAATAAAGGTGAAATGGACAGTCCAAAGTATTCAATTTTTGTGGTACGATTTCAGTCAGTCAAGCATTAACAAATTCTCTGATAGTTTCAAGTGATTACTGTCTCTGTAAATCAGTAATCAGTCCAACCTATTTTATCTTGGAAGGTAGATTTACTGCAACCTAGTGCAGTAATAAGGTGCAAATATTGTCTTAAGGACAGAGCATTCTCGTTCGACTCAGGCTATCTCTGCGTCCTCTCCTTCCTTTGATATTAGTTTTCTAACACTTCTTCCTCAAATCCAAAAAGCAAAAATCTGCAATACCTTATAAGGGCGACAAAACCATTGAGTACTGAGACGGCCGGTTCAACATCCCCTCGTGATTATATATCTTCTCTTCAAGGAATTCAATTTTATCTCTACAGGTTTTTGCATCTCGAATTCCCAACCTATCGACAAAAAGCCTCCGTAGCTCCACTTGATCGGGAATTTGTCCCCCTTCAAATTGATCAAGGAAGGAGAAGAGCTAGAGCCTCAGCATCTCATCCTGTTGATCAATAAATAACTTGGCTTTCCTTCATTGCTTTTGCATAAGCTCAATCTGCTCTCTGATGTCCAAAGGTAGCTCAAGCTCTTTCAAGGGGAAGATGTTGAGAAGAGTGGAGATCTCCTGGTCAAGGTCGTGGAAGTGATCGGAAATCGAAGAGTTCTGGAGGAGGAGACATAACCTGCTTGACTGAGAACAATAATCTATGAGAATCTTGGATCGATAAATGAGGAGATAAAGCTCCTTAAAGCAAAGAACGGCAATGGAAGAGAGCTTAGAACCAGTCTCTCTGAGAAGCTCAAAGAGCACGACAAAGTTCTGTATCATCAGAATCAGAGATTGGGAATTCCTACGTTGGAAAGGCAATAGACAATTCGAAAAGGACAAGATCAGCTCACCACCTACAGTAACAAGGGTCTGAACAAGTGCAACGTCATTGAGATGGACCGACGCCAGAAAAGCCTCTAAAGAAGGTGATCTTCGCCTTCCTAAAGACGAGAATATGGCAGCTGAAGCCATTAGAATTTAAATTAAAGTTTCAGTACCTCCATAGAATCTGCTGAGTCCGTTCAAAGCCCTTCTCCTCCGAATGCAATAGCTATTGAGATAACCATCAAAACCCAAAGTTTCCCTTCTTATCAAGGACGAAGAAGATCAAATTTTGAAGAGAAATAAACCTCAAAGATCCCTCTTTTGACTTTTGAGGGAAGAGATGCTTTTATTTTCTTACTGATAAAATAATCATGTGACATTCATGGAGATCAATGAGCATACACATAAATTATGGAGGTGTGAATGGCGTATCTGGATCCATGGCTGAAGCAGAAAACTTGCTTTACGATCCTTGTCGCACATGAACATTGGTCAGTGACAACTATTTATAGTGGTGAGGGTAGGGACCAACCCTGCAAAGAAACTAGGGTTTCCTTCCCATTAAGGAAACAATGCCTTAAGTTCACACATAGTAACTGGACTCATACCATTAGGGCAGCTCCCATCAACACAACTAAACCGGTTTTTAATAAAATAAAGTGAGACTATGCCAGCCTACCTTATGGAAATCTTACACTTACAACTCCAGGAAACAGAGAGAACAGGAAAAAGAGGGGGAAAAATTGAAGCTAATGAAAGATTTTGTTACAGTTAACCCTTGAAACGTGGTTGTTTCTTTTCAATTAAAATTGATTCTTCAAACGTTGCAAACAGAGATTTGGACTTCGAATGCCTTTTAAACTAAGGATTCCATGCTTTCGCCCATTTCCTTGTTTCACGATTCAGAAAGGGATTTGGATCGATTTTCAGCTATCTCTTGAAATTTCATTGCAAGAAGCAGTCTTCTCATGAAAATGACTCCAAATAATCCAATTTTGATCGACGTTCTAATAACCCCCAAAAATAGCCCAAACATTTTCCCAAACTACTGAGATATGTCCCTACTTTATCCAGACATGACGTCAGCTATAGGATTAGTTTTGACTTTTGACTTCTTCTTCTGTACTATACCTTTTTTTTTTTTTGGTAATGAAAACTAAAATTTATTATCTCTAAAACAATGTTCCAAACGAGTCAGCATACAAGTCAAGGTGAATAAAGGGGGGAGGAGAATGCATCCAAACAAGATCGGCTTGAACAGAAGCACCAAAAGCCGCCAATCTATCAGCCACAGAATTAGCTTGTCTTAGGGTGTGAATAATTAGGACATTCTGGAAATTCTGGGAGAGGATCCTACAATCGTTTATAATGGGAGCAATTTTCTAAGGGATGGCTTAAGAGTGGTCTTATAGGATGTTTACTACCAGAAGGTTATCACTTTCCACCATGATTTTCAAAAAACCCAAAGAAGAAGCCATCCGAAGAGCAAAACGCACAGCAAGTGCCTCGGCTACTAGCGTAAAATTACTTCCAATACCTTGAGCGAATCCGTAAATGAAATTTGAATTGGATGCTCTGTAGACACCTCCAATACCCACTCTACTTGGATTTCCATTGTCACACCCCAAACCACCCCCTAGGAGGATTGGGCAGGTGACCCAAATTACATAATGGCAATCTGCCAAATCCCACGGATCTAGAAGCAGTGCTTACGATCATGGAACCATATCCACATCTTAACCATAAGTAAGATCAGAGTAATGCAGGACGTCTACAATTCAAAAGTAAATAGAAGAATAGCGATATGGGAAATGATGATAATATATACATATAAAGTTTTATTTAATACATCCCTCGGGCACACACAACCCACAACAAAGAAACAAAAGCTGATAAGTACATACAAAAATATATACAGGACGAGCATTCTCAGCCCCAAAAAGAAAAATAAAGGTAAAAGCTTCACAACCAAGTCAAAATGGGGATAACTCCAGAAAACCCAAAAGGAGTCCCCAAGTCAAAAAGCTATCATGAACACTCTTCAATGGTCTTCATCAACAACCACCGAATACGTGCGCAGGATTGGTATGACCTCCGTCTGGGTCCTCACCAAGATCATCGTAACAACCAAAAGTCTCCTCCTCGAGATGGCCCGCCATGCCATAGCGGTATCCACCTGTAAATCATCTAAGAAAAATATTGCATAATAGAGTGTGAGCCCCACTGAGCTCGTGAGCAAATAACATCAATCATGCATGCACATGCAATCACAATTCACAATTCATATGGTCCTACATGATATGCAAGTCCAGTTTGATTATTAGCCACCCAACAATACAACTAAGTCAGGTCTGTGCTACTACAATCCCCATTACATGTATCCCTGGTGCGGGCTTCTAACCCCTTCTTGCGATACACGCATTGAGTTATTAGAGAAGACTTGTCAGCCCCCACATTCGTTCACCAAGGTCGGCCCGACCAGCCCTCTTTGATTAACCTGGGGAAACAACTGTTTCTTCCCTCATTTTCTTTTCTGGCTTAAAGCCCATATGCACCATTCTGGTGTTCTTTCATTCATGCACCATTCCGGTGTTCTTTTATTCTTTTTCTCTCTCCTTAATAATTGCCCCCACAGGTATCCAACACCTTAACCCCTACTGGCAAGGGTGCGTAGCACGGGTGATGAAACTCTAGCCCTATGTCTATATGGCATCGTATGAGTTAAGCGGTGTCAACTGTACCCCATAATACGGGCTACCACAGGCCCCATTTCCAAGCCGACTATGGCATCTAGTCTAACAGACATTCATCAAGCAAACATTCTCAGAGTTGATCAACAGTCATTCAATATGCAGTGATTTGAATAGATTTAAACAGAAATAAATATCACAGCATTTATATTCATTTCTTATTAGCCGGCATTAGATCATGATCACATTTACACATATGATAGTATTATTCACTCACCAGTTCTTGGCTCTAGGTACTCAGTCACAAATTCAGCTGCAACAGTTGTCTGGTTGTTATCCCCGAGCACAAGATCAAGTCCTAGATGTAAATCAAAAGTTACCATGTTAAGTTATCAGTCTATCCTTAGAAGTCCTAGGGTTACCCTAATCTTACTAGGTTGACCCGGGGTTCAATTGGTTCACTCTTGGAATCACTGAGCCTTACACCGGGCCTTAGGTCATGTCCCGGTGCATCAACCAATGTCAGTGGCTCAAAGGGCAAAATGGTCATTTTTAGGGTTGTACCTGACCTTAGCCTAGGATATGCTTACAGTGCTGTCCATAGCTTGTCTGTGCTGTAGGACCAAGCACAACAGTGATACAATCATCTGCGGGGCCCACTAGGGTTTCAAAATATTTCCTAATTAAGGATAGATGTGGGGAAAGGGTATTTTTGTCATTTCCCACATCCCACAGTGTCCAAGGGGTCATTGGATGAGATCCCCCAGCTCTGTCCAACAAAACAGCAGGTTTTCCATCACTGGGCATTGGCTCTGGGCGTTGCTGCATCGCCCAGTGCTTGTAGAATCGATACAGGCTGAGTTTCCAAGGCTGGGCTTGCATGGTTGGGCTCACACCTGATCCTCTGCATGTTTAGGGATTTAGGTAGCCCCAGTGATGGTCTACATCATGGTCCAATTGGTTTCTCCATCAGGGTTCCAGTCAGGCTGACTGTGGCTGCCCAAGTAACCCAGATGAATAGTGTTTAGGTTTTTGGTTAGGCTTGGATTTTAGTTCTAGCCTTGTATATGGCTGAAAATATATGATTCAAGAGGGCTCAAGGCTGCCTCCATCTAGGGTTAGGGCTGTGTAGCCTTGGCCAGCACCCAAAGTTCCAAACCACAGATCAATAGGGCCATCTGGCAGTGCAGGTGGGCACAGCCAGATTTCGGCCATAGAAATAGCACATCTAAATGCTAAAAATGTATAAAGATCTTAGATCTTCCTTACACAAGGTCTGCATGGTAGATCTGGACCAATACTGGGCAAACCCTAGCTTGTCTGGGCTGCCAAGGGAGTAAAACATAGTGAAAACAAGAGAGGGATAGGGAGCAGCAACATATATGAGTATTTTATACCTGCATAAGGTTGGGAGAACTCGGATCCAAGCTGGTTGCAAGGCTGCAACAGGTCCTCCTCCCTTCTTCTTCCTTCTTTCCTCTTCTTCTCCTTCTCTTTCTCTCCTTTTTCCTCTCTTTCTCTCCTTCGGATTTAGCAGAGAACAAGAGCTCTAAATGAGCTCAGGTCATGCCTATTTATAGGCCCAAGACCACTAAGGTCTGTTTGGCCAAAAGTCCCCTTTTTAAAAATCAGTTTTTAACTTGATTTTGACTGATTCTGGGCTCACTGGTAGGGTCCACACTGAACCAGGGGTATGAGGTGGTCCCTCAGACTCCCCTCTATCAGTGGAGGGTTCCCATGTCCATGTTGGGTGGTCCCCACAATTAAAATAATAAAAAATAATCAAAATCAGCCACTGGGCGATGTCACTGGGCCTTGCTACATCGCTAAGAGAATTCCAGCAAGCTGAAATTCAATGGGGCTTGCACAGGGGTTTGACCCTTGGTCAGGGTATTGTCCCCACATTCCACCTAGGGACTTTTTACATGATTTTTCAGAGGTGGGTCCCACCATTATAAGGAGGAGAGAGATTACTTGGGATTCAAACCATACATTAGGCTGTGAGCTGTGCAAGATCAGGGGTCCATTGTCCATCTTCTCACAGGTATAAAAGAGGACATGCACAGAGTTTCTTCATTGATCCATATCACTGGAGTAATGCTCCACAGTGATCCTAGTTGCCTGATCATGGGTTCATGTCCTTGAACCAAAATTCCAACTTGTCAGGGGCAGGGTTTGACATTTCTCCCCACCTTACAAAAATTTCATCCTCGAAATTTGCTTACCTAGTAATCCAAAGAGTTGAGGATATTTCTCCTTCATTTCTTCCTCAGGTTCCCATCAAGCTTCTTCCACTGGGTTGTCTCCCCATCGAACTTTCACAAAAGCGACCGTGTGGTTTTGGAGATTACGCTCTTTTCTGTCCAATATCTCCATGGGGTGCTCTTCATAAGTCATATCCATGTCCAACTGTTCAGGTTTAGCTGATAATACATGCGTCGGATTGTTTAAGTACTTTCGGAGCATTGACACATGAAAAACATTGTGGATGCTTGACAAAGATGGTGGTGAGCCAATCGGTATGCTACGGGTCCCACTTTATTTAGAATTTCGTATGGACCAATGAATCTTGGGCTCAACTTGCCTTTCTTGTTGAAGCGCAACAGTCTTTTTGTTGGAGATACTTGAAGGAATACTTTTTCTCCGATCTCAAATTCAATATCCTTCCTTCGATTGTCTGCATAACTCTTTTGTCTCGATTGGGCTGCCTTGATCTTCTCTCTTATGACATCCACCTTGTCGCATATCGCTTGAATCATTTCGGGTCCTAGATATTTCCGCTCACCAACTTCATCCCAATAGAGCGGAGTTTGGCATTTCCTGCCACAGAGTGCTTCGAACGGTGCCATGCCAATGGTGGAGTGGTAGCTATTATTGTATGTAAATTCCACTAAGGGTATGTGGGCATCCCAACTATCATTCATTTCCAAAACACAGGCTCGGAGCATATCTTCCAAGGTGTGAATAGTTCTTTCTGATTGGCTGTCCGTCTGGCGGATGGAAAGCTGTACTAGGATTCAATTGAGATCCCAATGCCTTTTGTAAACTTCTCCAAAATCTTGAAGTAAATCGAGGATCTCTGTCAGACACAATACTGACAGGCACGCCATGTAAATGAACTATGTTCTCAATGTATATCTGGGCAAGCTTCTCCATCGGAAAACTTATCTTAATCAGTATGAAGTGAGCTGCCTTTGTCAGTCCATCTACGATCACCCAAATTGCATTCATGCCCTTCCTGGTGTTGGGCGGATTTGTCATGAAATCCATAGTGATTCTTTCCCATTTTCACTCAGGTATGGGAAGTGGTTGCAAGAGTCCATACGGTCGATGTCTTTCCGCCTTTATTTGTTGATAGGTAAGGCACTTGGACACGTAGATTGCTATGGTCTGCTTCATCCCAATCCACAAGTAATATTTCTTCAAGTCCTTGTACAAAAATTCTAACTTGTCAGGGGTAGGGTTTGACATCCATGACTCGCACCATCAACATTAAACTTGATAAATGGATCCGGAGGGGGGATCCATCTGACCAATCTTGGAGTGGCTTGATTGAACTGAGGAACTGTCCGCATGAAATCTTTAGTGTTAGAGATAGCACCCAAGATGACCTGTCTTGCATTGAACGGAGCATTCCTGAATACCAAATCCCAGTACCCAATCCAGATTTGCCAGAAGATGTAGCACAGAAGAGAGGCCTTAAATGTATCATCCCAGTAGCATTAATTTTGATTTCTTTTTTTGTGTTAACATAGCTTAATTTACTATTCATTCTAAATTTGTCTTTGGTATTAGTGATAGACTCACAGTTTATTTTTTTTGCTGTAGGTATTGAATTGTTGGAGGTTGTTTAAGAGGGGATACGGTTCAGCTGGATTTGGTTCTTTCAAAAAGACACCGATGCAGTCTGGATAGCCTCTGTGATATTCTCTAACTTTTCTCTTTATTTTTCTTTTAATAGCTAATTTCAGCCTTGTATGATTTGGTCCCACACTGGCCTAGTTACCCTTGTATGCTTCGGTCCCATACCACTTTAGGATTGACCTTGGTACGCTTGGATCTGTGCTAGTTTAGGATTTCATTTTAATTAGGGTAGTTTAAACTTTTAATTTTTTTTAGGATAGTTTTAATTTACATGTGTAATTTTCATTTTAAATTTATTTTGTAATTTTTCTTTACCACTTTTGTAATTTTCTTTTTCTTTTAGTATAGGTTACCCTTGTATGTGCGGTCCTGCGAGCTTAGTTGCCCTATTTTGATCGGTCCCACATTAGGACATTCGACCCTACACTTACTACGTTTGGACCCCGCTAGCTAGGTTGATACACTTGTATGCTCGGTCCCAGCCTAGTTTAGTTTGGTCGTTGTATGCTTGGTATGCGCTCAACCCGACCTGACCTATTAGATTTTGACCCCGAAATTGAACATACTTGTAGGAGGATTAGACACCGTATCAGGATGGGTGACGAGGAAAACCCACAGGCCAGGCCACTGAGTGATCATTTCACTCCAACTACATACCAGCCCCAAACCAGCATTAGGCTACCTACAATTGAGGCTGCTCATTATGAAATCAAATCAAGCATTATCCAGATGCTGCCATCGTTCTATGGACATCATAATGAAGAGCCTTATAAGCACTGGATGAGTTTTTGGAGATTTGCTCTACAAGAAAATTCCAAAACCTCTCAGAGGACGCCCTAAAACTGTTGCTATTTCCATTTTCCCTCAAGGATAAAGCCAAGCATTGGCTGCATTCCTTGGATTCTACACAAGTAACCACATGGGCGGAAATGCAACAGCAGTTTTTGAAGAAGTTTTTCCCAATAGGCCAAACCAATACCATTAGAAGTGCAGTCACCAACTTCTCCCAGAATAGTGGTGAAGAATCTCATGAGTATTGGGAAAGACTGAAGGAACTACTTCGGAAATGCCCCCACCATGCTATACCAAAATGGTAATTGGTACAGTGCTTCTATGATGGTCTTAGTGACCAATATCGTCAGATGGTGGATGCCCCTTGTGGAGGAACGTTTATGCATAAGAGCGAGAATGAAGCATGGGATCTTTTTGAGACCCTAAGTAAAAACTCCCAACACAGAGCTTCAGCCTCAAGGACTGACGTCCCCACACTTGGGCAACCAAAAAAAGGTGGACTCTATGAGATCAACCAGAGTGCTGGCATAAAGGCACAGGTTGACTTGCTGTCAAAAAAAATGGACTACCTGCTGTCCGGAGGACCTGCCCAACCCCCATCAATCTCAAGGGGATTGTCCACCTGAGAAAGCTGAAGCTTGTGCCCTCTGTGCTGACCCAAATAACTATGTGACTAATTGTTATTTAGTAGCACAATATCCTGAATTTATCTAGGAAAAGGTACAAGTCGCTTAGGGTTTTGCCAACCCGGGTAACAACCCATTTTCCAACACCTATAACCCGGGATGGCAAAATCACCCCAAATTTTCTTGGAAAACCCCTCCTAATCCACCCTTTAGGCCACCGTTCAATGCCTAACCTAATGCCTATAGGGGTGGACAACAGCAACCTTACTGTCAACCTCAACATACCCCATCCTTTGAGAGTGAATTAATGAAGGTGCTAAAAGGTATTAAGCAGAAAGTGGGAATAAATGACCAATTATTGCACTCCCACACTCACTCTATCAGCAAGCTGGAGACCCAGATTGGTCAACTTGTCGAAGCCTTCAATAAGAGAGAGACTGGCCAACTACCAAGCCAACCTATTGGAAACCCCAATAGTGCTCAAATAGGGAGGGGTAAGGAACAAGCCCAGTCAGTTAGAGTGTTGAGGAATGGTAAGAGGGTGGAAATACATGACACACCACCTACCTCTGAGGACTTCCCCTCTAATACCCTCAACAGACCACACCAGTAGAGTCAACCCCAGCCCATGCAGAAGTTGAATCAGAGGCACTGAGGCCTCTCATTGATGGGAATAGAACCATTACACCTTCTTTGGTCCATTCCTATGAAAATACTGAGAAGGAGAATGAGCAACCAGTTGGGGAGGGACCTCAACCGGATAAGTATACACCCCGAGTCCCTTTCCCCGATGCTCTCAAAACTCCATCCTCTCCCCCATTTTTGAAGCAAGGAGAGAAGATGAAGGAGATGTTGGAATTGTTTCAACAAGTCCACATCAACCTTCCATTATTGGATGCAATCAAGTAGGTTCCAGCTTACGCTAAGTTTCTGAAAGACCTATGCACTCAAAAGCGTAAGCTGAGGAACCAAACTCCTAAAACCATACACCTCACAAAATAGGTAAGTGCCGTTATCACTGACCTACCCCCCAAGCTGAAGGATCCTAGTGCACCCGTCATCTCTTGTGTCATTGGAGACCTCTCCATTGACAGAGCATTGTTGGATCTGGAGGCTAGTGTGAATATCTTATCGGGTTCGGTTTTTGAGAAGTTTGGATTAGGAGAGTTGAAGTCCACTGAAGTCATACTTCAGTTAGCTGATCATTCTGTGAAAAGATCTTGTGGACTTCTAGAGGATGTTCTTGTGAAGGTAGATGATTTATACTTCCCAGTGGACTTCCTAGTCCTTGACATGGAATCTACCTCAACCAAGCTTCCCCCTATCATACTAGGGCATCCATTCTTGGCGACCGCCAATGCTTGCATTAACTGTCGGTTAGGCACCATGGACATATCGTTTGGGAACAAGAAGCTTCGGCTAAACATCTTCAGTGCAACCCTAGGACCCTACAGAGAAGACGAGTGCTTTGCTCTGGATATGATTAATGAAGTTGTATCTCAGTACACTTCCCAGATCCTTACTAATGATCCTCTGTAGCTTGTGATGTCCTATGGAGCAGAAGGCTTTGATGAAGAGGCCTATACTGAAGAGGTGAACACCATGTTAGATCTTAAACCCTCTTCCGGGCAGCCTCCTTGGACCTATAGATATGAGCCTCTGCCACCCTTGGCTACATCCCCTAAGCCCTCTTCTCTGGATTCCCCTCCACAACTGGAACTCAAGCCTCTGCCCCAAGCAAGGTAGCCAAGACCGAGACGATAATCTTCTTCTTAGACACAGACCTAGAAGGACTGAGCTTGTCACATGAGGATGCCCTGGTGGTACAGGTAGAGATAGCCAATCGACCCATGCATAGGATGCTGGTAGACACTTGGGCGTCCGTGGATGTGCTCTCACTAGAAGCTTACAGGTAGTTCGAGTTCGGTGATGACCAGCTCAAACCGGAGCTAACCTATCTCCACGTGTTCTCGGGCGCTACCGCCTCCATCAGAGGGACAATGGAGCTGCCCGTCACCTTTGGAGAGTACCCTCAACAGACCACAATCATGATGAACTTCATGGTAGTAAAGTCCGTGGTATCCTTCAACGGCCTAATGGCCCTTAAGGGAGTCGTATCACCCATCCACCTGAAGATGAAGTTCCCAATAGAGAATGGGGTGGGCAAGATCCGAGGAGACCAAAAGAAAGCCAGGGAGTGTTATGAGACGTTCATCAAGAAGAATAATGGCAATACCCACGAGATGGCGCTATGCATAGAGAACCTTGTCAGTGACCAGAGAGACGAACTGACAGAGCGAAGATGAAGGCCAGTGAAGGACCTTGTCCCATATCCCCTTAGCAAGGTCAATCCTTCCAAGGTAGTGCAGGTTGGGTCGCTATTAAGCAAAGAATAGAAGGACAAGCTTGGGCGTCTCCCCTAGGAGAACATGGATGTCTTTGCATGGTTGACCACTGACATGCCAGGCATACCCCGGTGCATAGTCAAGCATAGGCTACACATAGATTTAATCAGGAAGTCTATACAATAGAAGCGGCGAAACTTCACCCTTGACCGATAAGCCGCCATCAAAGAAGAGGTCAAGAAGCTGAGCCATTCGGGGTTCATTAGAGAGGAGAAGTTCCCAACATGGCTCGCGAACGTGGTCATGGTACCAAAACCAAATGGAAATTAGAGGATGTGCATCGACTACACTGATCTAAACAAGGCATGCCCAAAGGATGAATACCCATTGCCAAGGATCGACCTGTTGATCGATGCTACCACCAGCCATGAGATACTGAGCTTTATGGACGCCTACTCGGGATACAACCAGATCCTCATGAATCAGGATGATGAGTCCTATAAAGCATTTCGGACAGACAAGGACAACAATTGTTACCGAGTTATACCATTTGGGCTAAAGAATGCAGGGGCGACCTGTCAGAGAATGGTTAATAGGATGTTCGAGGAACAGATTGAGCGCAATATGGAGATGTTTGTGGATGGGTCGAGTGAGGAGCATGATCGAGGGTCGTGGGAGATGTTCGTGGATGGATCGAGTAATATGGCAGGGAGCAAGGTTGGATTCATGACCACTAGCCCTAAAAGTTTCCACGCATCTAACAATGAGGCCGAGTACGAGGCATTACTTGCTGAACTATGAACTGCAAAGGCCATGTAGGTCACCCACCTAGTTGTACAAAGTAACTCCCAGCCCGTGGAAAACTAAATAAATGAGGAGTATGAGGCAAAGGATGAATGCATGGCATCATACTTGACGTGAGTTTGAGGTTTAGTGGCAGAGTTTGAGAAGTTCAAGAAGTTCGAGGAGTTCGAGAAGTTTGAGGAGTTCGAGAAGTTAGAGGAGATAGAGATGGTTTGAGATGGTTCCACCAGAGAGACCTAGGGCAAATGGCGAAGGACCCTATATAACTTTCAAGCAGATACGATCAGGGACATATCGCTTGAAAACTCTGGGAGGCAGGAAGATAGATCGAGCTTGGAACTCAGAGCATCTGAAGAAGTACTATCAGTAGAGTAGCAGTAGTTACGGCTTTCAGCCATAGTAGTTTGCATTACAACATTATAATAGTAGCATTCCATTTTCAAGGATTATTTGAAATTTTTTGAAGTTTTGAAGTAAATATTTTGTTCTGGGCTACATCTGTCTACCTCTTGGCCGTCAGTCGAACACTTTCAAGCTTTGAGGTCTAATGACCATCGAGGCGTAAGGCCATTGAGGTCTAATGACCATGAAGGCTTAAGGCCACCAAGGTCTAATGACCACCGAGGCGTAAGGCCACCGAGGTTTAATGACCACCAAGGTGTAAGGCCACCAAGGTCTAATGACCACCGAGGCGTAAGGCCACCGAGGTCTAATGACCACCAAGGCGTAAGGCCACCGAGGTCTAATGACCACAGAGGCGTAAGGCCACCGAGGTCTAATGACCACCAAGGCGTAAGGCCACCGAGGTCTAATGACCACCAAGGCTTAAGGCCACCGAGGTCTAATGACCACCGAGGCGTAAGGCCATTGAGGTCTAATGACCACCGAGGCATAAGGCCACCAAGGTCTAATGACCACCGAGGTGTAAGGCCACCAAGGTCTAATGACCACCGAGGCGTAAAGCCAACAAGGTCTAATGACCACCGAGGCGTAAAGCCACCAAGATCTAATGACCACCAAGGTATAAGGCCACCAAGGTCTCATGACCACCAAGGTGTAAGGCCACCAAGGTTTGATGATCACCAAGGCGAAAAGCCACTAAGGTGGAATGCCACCGAGGCCTGTTGCCCATGTGCACAAACGACGAAGAGCAATACACAAAGGAGCAAGGATCCAACCATAGAAATCTAAAAAGAAGGCTATAGGAGAAGGAAACCTCGTAAAGACAGACCTCATCCGCTCGATGGGAGAAGGCACGATCAACTCCCCAAGGGCCGTGAAGGACAGTCTCATAAGGTATGTGGTACAATCGACGAAAAGACACCAAGTCCGATGCGGTCAAGATACTCGAGAACCGTCCCATCCTACTATCGGGGTCCATGACCGGGGATGCCACCCCAGCATCATCTTTAGGAGGACTACCATCTGGGCCAGGACTATCAACGACATCCTCCCCGTCACTAGAAGTAGGTCTGGGAGGAGCCAAAGGAGGGAGAGTGTCCACGCTCAATGCGGACGAGAACGTGGATGAGCCAGAGGTCGGCCCACCAAAGGCACAACCCTCATGAGAGGTGTCAGGATCAGAATCACTTGACATAGTCGTGGAGAAGGGGAACTTACTTGGGCAACCCTCTTCGGCTCCCAGGCTAAACACCCCAGCAGTGTACGGCCACATACACAAACACACAACCAAGGAAGTATCTTAGAGCCCAAATGGCAAGGGTACTCACAATGGATGCTAGCAACAACGCAAGAGAAACATACTAAGAAGGTCGAGGTTTGAGGTCCGAGGTCAAAGTTTAAGAGGGGTTGAGGTCAAGGTTTGAGTAAAGATGTGTCTATGGAAAAAAAAAAGTGTCGTACCTAAGCAGTAAATGGACTACTAGGCGACGGATGATGTAAGACCATGGGCGGCGATGGACGATGAGTAAACGTAAGAGGCCAAGTGGCCAAGGTACCAAGTGACCAAGAGGCCAACGTACCAAGAGGCCAAGCGACCAAGTGACCAAGTGAATGAGGCCAAGGTACCAAGAGGCCAAGAGGCCAAGAGGCCAAGGTACCAAGAGGCCAAGTGACCAAGGTACCAAGAGGCCAAGTGACCAAGGTACCAAGTGACCAAGAGGCCAAGGTACCAACAGGCCAAGTGACCAAGGTACCAAGTGGCCAAGGCTAAGAGGCCAAGGTACCAAGAGGCCAAGTGACCAAGGTACCAAGCGACCAAGAGGCCAAGGTACCAAGAGGCCAAGCGACCAAGGTACCAAGTGGCCAAGAGGCAAAGGTACTAAGAGGCCAAGCGACTAAGGTACCAAGTGACCAAGAGGCTAAGGTACCAAGAGGCCAAGCAACCAAGTGACCAAGTGACTGAGGCCAAGGTACCAAGAGGCCAAGAGGCCAAGGTACCAAGAGGCCAAGTGACCATGGTACCAAGAGGCCAAGAGGCCAAGTGACTAAGGTACCAAGAGGCCAAGTGACTAAGGTACCAAGTGACCGAGAGGCTAAGGTACCAAGAGGCCAAGTAACTAAGATACCAAGTGGCCAAGGCCAAGAGGCCAAGGTACTCAGAGGCCAAGTGACCAAGGTACCAAGAGGCCAAGAGGCCAAGTGACCAAGAGGCCAAGAGGCCAAGCGACCAAGTGACCGAGGCCAAGAGGCCAAGGTACCAAGAGGCCAAGTGACCAAGGTACCAAGTGTTATGCTAAAAATTCTGCAATCGGTACAGTGTGGTTGGGTAGGCGCAAGGCACTCTGTCCGATCGTGGCTGACTAGGGTTCTACTGTCACACCCCAAACCACTCCCTGGGAGGATTAGGTAAGTGACCCGAATTATGTAACGGCAATCCGCCAAATCCCACGGATCTAGAAGCAGTGCTTACATTCATGGAACCACATTCATTCACTTTACCAGAGGCAAGATCAGAGTGCTGCAGATAAACTACAATTCCAATAACAAAATAGAAAGCATAGCAATACGGGAAATGGTGATGATATATATACATAGATAAGTTTGTTCTGATACATTTCCCACAACCCACAACTTAAGAGCATAGCTGTCACACCCCAAACCACCCCCTAGGAGGATTGGGTAGGTGACCCAAATTATGTAACGACAATCCGCCAAATCCCACGGATCTAGAAGCAGTGCTTACATTCATGAAACCACATCCACATCTTAACCATAAGTAAGATCAGAGTAATGCAGGACATCTACAATTCATAATTAAATGGAAGCATAGTGATACGGGACATGGTGATAATATATACACATAAAGTTTTTTTTGGTACATCTCTCGGACACACAACCCACAGCAAAGAAACAAAAGTTGATAAGTACATACAAAAATATGTACAGGGCGAGCATCCTCAGCCCCAAAAGAAGAACAAAATAAAAACTACACAACCAATCAGAACGGGGATACTCCAGAAAACCCAAAAGGAGTTCCCAGTCAAAACATCACAAGCACGCTTCAATGGGCTTCATCCGCAATGACCACCGAGAACATATGCAGGATTGGTATGACCTCCGTCGGGGTCCACACCAACATTGTCATAACCACCAAAACTCTCCTCCTTGAAATAGCCCGCCATGCCACAGCGGCATTCACCTGCAGGATCATCTAAGAAGAGAGCAATATATAACAGAGTGTGAGCCCCACCGAGCTCTTGAGCAAATAACATCAATCATGCATGCACATGCAATCATAATCCACATTTCACATGATCTGCATGATATGCAAGTCCATATTTTATTATTAACCACTTATTATTACAACTAAGTCTGGTCTTGCTACTACAATCCCCAATATATGTATCCCTAGTGTGGGCTTCTAGCCCCTTCTCGCGATACACCCATTGAGTTGTCGGAGAAGACTAGTCAGCCCCCGCATTCGTTCACCAAGGTCGGCTCGACCAGCCCTCTGTGATTATCCAGGGGAACATCCGTTTCTTTCCTCATGCACCATTCTAGTGTTCTTTTATTTATGCACCATTTCGGTGTTCTTTTATTCTTTTTTTCACTCCCTGATAATTGTTCCCACAAGCATCCAACACCTTAACCCCCAGCTGGCAAGGGTTCGTGGCACGGGTGATGAAACTCTAGCCCCATGTCTATATGACATCGTATGAGTCCAGCGGTGTCAACCGTACCCCATAATACGGGCTACCACAGGCCCCATTTCCAAGCTGAGTACGACATCTAGTCTAGCAATCACAATCATCATATAGAATTCACAGTGATGATCAACAACAGACATTATGCAGTGATTTGAGTAACTTGAATTGTAAGTAAATAACACAGCATTCATGATTCAATTATTAATAGCCGGCATCATATCATAATTACATTTACACATACGATAGTATTATTTACTCACCAGTACTTGGCTCTATGTACTCAGTCACAAATTCTGTTCCAGCAGTTGTCTGGTTGTTGTCCTCGAGCACATGATCAAGTTCTAGATGTAGATCACAAGTTGTCATGTTAAGTTATCAGTCTGTCATTAGAAGTCCTAGGGTTACCCTAATCTTAATGGGTTGACCTGGAGTTCAATTGGTTCACTCTTGGAATCACTAAGCCTTACACCGGGGCTTAGGTCATGTTTCGGTGCATGGACTAATGCTAGGGCACAAGGGCAAATTGGTCATTTGTAATACCAATACCTGCCACTAGGTTAGAACATGGTCCCATAACAGTCTATGACATGATTACACTGCTGTCCTCTTTAGGACAGTGATGTAGAATCAAACATAGCAGTGCACAATCACATGCGGGGCCCACTTAGGGTTCCAAAATATTTTTCACTTATGGACATATGTGGGGGAAGGGCATTTTTGTCATTTCCCACATCCCACAGTGCCCAAGGGTCAAGGCCATCAGGAAAATACAGATCTGCCCCTTCATTTCTGAAAGATTCCATCACTGGGCGATGGCATCGCCCCGTGCCTGCAATCGACAGCAAGGCTGAGTTCCCAAGGCTGGGCTTTGTAGGGCCAAGGGCTTGATGGATCCTCGGCATGTTGGGGTGGTTAGGTAGCCCTTGTGGTGGTCTACCATTTGCCCTAGGCTGATCGCCTGACAAATCCACCATCAGACTGGATCTGGCTGCCCAAGCAACCTTGGTGAATAGTGTTCAGGGTTTTATCAAACATGAAATCTTGGATTCAGCCACATGCAAGGCTGGATATGCATGTTTAGCAGGGTTTTAGGGCTGCAACTACCTAGGGTTTGGTCTTTGCAGCCCTGGCTTGCGGTTTGGGCTTAATTCCATCAACCAGAAGGGGATCTAGGCAGTGCAACCATGCACAGCCAAATTTCGGCCAAGGCAGCACTAGCAGCATATCAGAATTTTCTTTTTCAATAGAAATCTCAGATTCACCATGCACTAGGTCTGCATGGCTGGTCTGGACCAAGACTGGGCAAACCCTAGCTTGTCTGGGCTGCCCAGGGACCAAAACATCACAAAAACAGAGAAGAGATGGAGGCAGCAGGCTTGAGGGCATAGTTTTATACTTGAATAGGCTTGAGGGAGGTTCGGTTGTAGGCTGAAATGGCTGCAGCTAGTCTCCTTCCTTCCCCCTTCCTTCCTCCTTCCTCCCCTTCCTCTCTTTTCTGTCTCTTCTTTCCTTTCTTCTCTCTTTCGGATTCAGATTTGCCAAGGGCTCTAAAATGAACCCATGGCCTCTTATTTATAGCCTAAGGCCAACTAAGGCCTGTTTGCCTTCAGTCCCTCTTTAAAAACTGATTTTTGAAACTAATTCTGTTCAGTTCCGGGTACACTGGTGGGGTCCACACTGAACCAGGGGTATGAGGTGGTCCCTCAGAGTCTCCTCTATCACTGGAGAGTGACCATGTCCAAGTTGGGTGGTCCCCATAATTATAATATTTAAATATATGCAAAAATAGTAGCTGGTCTCCTTCCTTTCCCCTTCCTTCCTCCTTCCTTCCCTTCCTCTCTTTTCTGTCTCTTCTTTCCTTTCTTCTCTCTTTCGGATTCAGATTTGCCAAGGGCTCTAAAATGAACCCATGGCCTCCTATTTATAGCCTAAGGCCAACTAAGGCCTGTTGGCCTTCAGTCCCTCTTTAAAAACTAATTTTTGAAACTAATTCTGTTCAGTTCTGGGTATGCTGGTGGGGTCCACATTGAACTAGGGGTATGAGGTGGTCCCTCAGAGTCTCCTCTATCAGTGGAGAGTGCCCATGGCCAAGTTGGGTGGTCCCCATAATTATAATATTTAAATATATGCAAAAATAGCCACTGGGTGATGTCTCTCCAGCAACATGAATTCAAAGGGGGATTGCATAGGGGTTTGACCGTAGGTTGGGGTATTGTCCCCACATGTCCACCATGGGTTTTTACATGATTTTTTAGAGGTGGGTCCCACCATGTTAGGGAGGAGAGAGATTACCTGGGGTCCAAGTCATACATCAGTCTGTGAGCTGTGCAAGTGCAGGGGTCTACTATCCATCTTCTAACAGGTATATAGGGAAACCTGTTCAAAGCATTTTCATTGATCTCATTGAGTGGAGTGATGCTCCACCATGATCCTGGTGGCTTGGCCAGGGGTTCCTGCACTTCAGTCAGATTCTAGCCAGTCAGGGGGTAGGGTTTGACATTTCTCCCCACCTTACAAAAATTTTGTCCTCGAAATTTGCTTACCTAGTAATCCGAAGAGTTGAGGATACTTCTCCTTCATTTCTTCCTCACGTTCCCACGAAGCTTCTTCCACTGGGTTATTTCCCCATCAAACCTTCATGAAAATGACGGTGCGGTTTCGGAGGTTATGCTCCTTTCTGCCCAATATCTCCATGGGGTGCTCTTCATAGGTCATATCCACGTTCAACTATTCAGGTTCAGCTGATAATACATGCGTCGGATTGTTTATGTATTTTCGTAGCATTGACACATAAAAAACATCATGGACGCCTAATAAAGTTGGTGGCAGAGCCAACTTGTATGCTACGGGTCCCACTTTGTTTAGAATTTCATATGGACCAATGAATCTTGGGCTCAACTTGCCTTTCTTGTTGAAGCGCAGCAATCCTTTGGTTAGAGACACTCGAAGGAATACTTTTTCTTCGATCTCAAATTCAATATCTTTCCTTTGATTATCTGCATAACTCTTCTGTCTCGACTGGGCTGCCTTGATCATCTCTCTTATGACATCCACTTTGTTGCAGGTCGCTTGTATCATCTTAGGTCTGAGATACTTCCGCTCACCAACTTCATCCCAATATAGTGGAGTTTGACACTTCTTGCCATAGACTGCTTCAAACGGTGCCATGCCAATGGTGGAGTGGTAACTGTTATTGTATGCAATATCCACCAGTGGTATGTGAGCATCCCAACTGTCATTCATTTCCAAAACACAGGTTCGAAGCATATCCTCCAGAGCCTGAATGGTTCTTTCTGATTGTCCGTCCGTCTACGGATGGAAAGCTGTACTAAGATTCAATTGAGATCCCAATGCCTTTTGTAGACTTCTCTAAAACCTTGGGGTAAATCGAGGGTCTCTGTCAAACACAATACTGACAGGCACGCCGTGTAAGCAGACTATGTTGTCAATGTAGATTTGGGCAAGCTTTTCCATTGGATAACTTATTTTAATCGGTATGAAGTGAGCTGCCTTTGTTAGTCCATCTACGATCACCTAAATTGCATTCATGCCCTTCCTGGTGTTGGGCAGATTTGTTACAAAATCCATAGTGATTCTTTCCTACTTCTACTCAGGTATTGGAAGTGGTTGCAAGAGTCCATATGATCGGTGTCTTTTCGCCTTTATTTGTTGACAGGTAAGGCACTTGGACACTTAGATTGCTATGGTCTGGTTCATTCCAATCCACCAATAATATTTCTTCAAGTCCTTGTACATTTTTGTGCTTCCAGGGTGGATTGTATAGGGTGAGTTGTGCACCTCTTTAAGAATCCGGTGTTGGGAATCAAAATCCTCAGGCACGCACAATCTATCTCGAAACTTCAATGCTCCATCTTGGGCCAATGAAAAATCTGGGTCCTTATGGCCACCTTGTTGAATTTCCTAAATTCTTTTGGCCAGCTCGGGATCTAATGGTTGCTTCATAATTATTTCTTCTCATATCGATGGCTATAGATCCATTGCTACTAGCGGCACAGCCGCTTCTTCAATCACGAGCTACAAATCAAATTTTTGAGCTTCCTCTACTAATTGCTCACTTATGACCAAAATGCGAGAGATGCATTCTGAGATTTTCTGCTTAATGCATCTGCCACAACATTGGCCTTGCCAGGGTGGTTCTGGATTTCGCAGTCATAATCCTTTACCAATTCCAGCCACCGCCTCTGTCTCATGTTCAGTTCCTTTTGGGTGAAGAAATACTTCAGGCTTTTGTGATCACTGAAGATTTCACTCTTTTCACCGTATAGATAGTGTCGCCATATTTTCAAAGCGAAGACTGCCGCTACCAATTCTAGGTCATGAGTGGGGTAGTTCTTCTCATGTTCCTTCAGCTGCCTGGAGGCGTATGCGACTACTTTACCCCTCTGCATCAAGACGCCACCTAAGCCTATTTTGGATGCATCCGTATATCCTACCATTCCTCCAGTTCCATCTGGAATGGTCAGAACTGGAGCTGTTACTAATCGATCTTTCAATTTTTGAAAACTCTTCTCGCATGTCTCATTCCATTCAAACTTAGCACCCTTCCTCATGAGTTTTGTCATGGGCGCTGAGATATGCGAGAAATTTTTAATGAATCGGCGGTAATAACCAGCCAATCCTAAGAAACTTCAGATTTCTGTGGCATTCTTCAGAGTTTCCCATTCAAGTACCGCTTTACTAATTCTTGGGTTAAGCCAAAATTCACACTTACTAAATTTGGCATAGAACTGGTGTTCCCGCAATTGCTGCAACACGAAAGTAAGGTGTCGCGCGTGCTCCTCCTCATTCTTAGAGTACAGTAGGATGTCATCAATAAACACTATGACAAACTTATCCAATACGTCATGGAATATACTATTCATCATATCCATGAACGCTGTCGGGGCATTGGTTAGTCCGAACGACAATACTAAAAATTTATAATGTCCGTATCGAGTTTGGAATGCCGTTTTATAGATGTCATCGCTCTTGATCTTCAGTTGATGGTATCCTAACCTAAGATCAATCATGGAGAAAACTCTTGCTCCTTGTAGCTGATCAAAAAGGTCATCGATACGTGGTAATGGGTATCGATTCTTGATTGTCAACTTATTCAACTCGCGGTAGTCGATACACAGCCGCATACTTCCATCTTTCTTCTTTACGAATAGCACAGGTGCTCCCCAGGGTGACACACTGGGTCGAATAAATCCCTTCTTCAGCAGATCTTGAAGTTGTATCTGCAACTCTTTCAATTCGACTGGCGCCATCCTGTATGGTGCCTTAGATACCGGTGCTGCACCAGGAATTAGATCAATCGCGAACTCTATATCGTGATCCGGCAACAACTGTGTCAGATCTTCTGGAAATACTTCAAGAAATTCTCTGACAACGTGAAGTTCCTCTAAGGGTTTTATCTTTGCTTCTGTGTCTATCACAGTGGCCAAAAAGCCTTAGCATCCATCATCAAGTAACTTTTGCACCTGGAGTACGGATAATGTTATTCGTCTGGACTTCCTCCTCGGTTCACTTTGATAGGTGAATTCTGATGTTTGCACCATAGGCAGACAACCAATCCATGCCTAATATCATGTCAAAATCATTTATATCCATTTTTATTAGTCATACGATTAGTCTCTTCCCACAAATTTCAATCTGACAGGGGTCGTAGACCTCTTTCAAACTCTCGACACTCCCTGTCGGCGTACTGACTATTAACCTATGCCCGATGTCCCTTAGTTGATCTTCCATCTTACTCCAAAGGTTGAGGAGACGAAAGAGTGGGTTGCGCCCTAGTCAAATAATACTCGTGCGGGTATGGTTGAGACATTCAGGGTACCTAGGGATTGTTGGTAATTTAGGTTTCATGAATTAAACCAGTTATTCTCTATAATTTACAGTGTTTGACCACTTACCTGTCATTATGTTGGGGTTTGCCTCAGCTTCTTCGTTAGTCAGAGCGTACACCTTTCCTTGCGTCCGATTGTCACATGGTTGAAATGGCCTAGCGTAGGGTTGATTAAATGAATTGTTGCCGTATCCACGTGATTTGCAATCTCTGGCCATATGCCCTTCCTTGTTGCATAGATAGCATTTAAAAGGTGGAGCTCCAGGTGTTGAGGCCTTGCTCGCTTGACTTGTTGCTGGTTGAGCTGGCCAAACTACTATCGTCGCTTGACTCATAGTAGGTTGAGCAGATCGAGTAAATGTAGGGCAAAAAGAATTCTGACCTATACTCGGCCTATGATATAGAGTTGGAGTAGGGCTTGAACTTGTTCCCTGGTAAACCTTATTTGGCCAACCATAGGTTTGAAAATTATTTGACCTTTTGTTCAAACCAGGTGACGTCACAGTCTTTTCTTTTTCTTTTTCGTTGAATCTATCCTCCATTGTCTTTGCCTTATCAACCATTTGAGCATAATCCCGAATATCCATGATTGACAAAACTGATCCAATCTCAGTTTTGAGTCCCTTCTCAAATTTCTTGGCCTTACTAACTTCCCCTTTTAAGTGCTCAGAAGCAAAGTGGAATAGATCTTCAAACCGCTATTGGTAATCTAGTACCCAGTGCGATGAATTCTGCTTCCTTTCTATCCTTGAAACTTTTGGGAAAGTAGTTCTTGAAGAAAACTTCTTTAACCTGTTCCCATTTGGGGTTTGGGTGAGTAGCTTCCAAATTAGGCCTCGTGGCTTTCCACCAAGCTTCCGCTTCATTTTGCAATTGATAACCCGCACAAATAATCTTTTGCGCGTCCGTGTACTTGAGTACTTCAAATGCCTTTTCTAGGGCACTGATCCATCGCTCCGGCTGCATTGCCTCTGATGTTATTTTAGAAAATGCAGGCGGTTGGAGCTTTTTGACCCTTTTCATAACCTTGGCGGTAGAATTTTTAGCTAAGTGTTGAGGCACAGGTGGTGGAAACAGTACGGGTCAATTAGGTGGTGGTGGTGCAACGCGTTCGTGCATCATAGTTGCAAACTGTGTAGACATCTGACCAAGCAACTCCTGTTGTTGTTGTATGGTTCGCATCATCGTGGTCATGAACGCAGTCACATGGCTGGCTACCACACTTGGCTGAGGTGCTGCTGCAGGAGCTGGTGCAACTGCTGGTGCTCCTGATGAAGCAGCCGATGCCTCAGAGTTTTGAGCCTCAGTTCCATTGGGTAGTTCAACCTCTGGTACAATTCTAGGTTGTTTACCCTTACGACCTCCACGAGAACTTCTAGTGTTGACCATTTTTGCTTCTCTGAAAAGAGGAGCGAGTTCAATATTCCAATTCATTTTTACGGATCAATAGTTGTTCCCTAACTAACAGATACTAATCTAGTCCATAGTTCCAATGAGTATCATGAGTCATGCCAGTAAGGTGGATTATTAGATTCATTATCTTGGTTTGTTAGGTGTTGTGTCTTATTGAATACCTTGTGTTTCTCTTTCTTATGTGTTTTATGAGTTAGTATGTTATGCATGGCACTAAAAAAAATTCAGATTTTTAGATAAAGACTTTTAATTAATTACCTGATCTAGCAGGCAAACATCTCCAGCTTCTTCCCGGTCTCAAACTCTAGTGCTAGTAGAAATTCTATGTCAACTATCACCTCTCCAGCTAGACTCAGAAAATGCTCTCGGTCCTCGGGTCCACTAATGGTTGCAATAGCCAAGTAAAAGTCCAGTCGACTCTCAGCCCGGGGTAACACTAACCGTATTCGTCTCAGTCTCTCTCGTAAATGTCTAATATAAAGCATGATGCTGGGGTCACCAGCCTCAGTCGACTCACTGGTCCTGTCACGCAACATGGTTCTAAGCATTAGGACATACTTAATTGAAAGAATTAAGTACACAACTATTGGAAACTTAAATAACCATAACACCAACATAACAAATTCTTGGGTTGGCTCGAGGTACCTTAGCGTCTACGTCTTTGATTGGCTAAGAGCCCTATTAGGTCCTGTTCTCAGTTATCCTAAGCCTAGGTTTGGATGAGGTCTATGCTTCCCATACGTACTACGCACGTAACACAACATACCTATGTAGCTATGTTCAGTTTGCATCACAACAATTCAATCGGTTCATACATTATAGTAGACATGCATAATGTATACGCATAATACATACCATATATTATATTTATATATATATATATATTGTATATAATTATGCACATTAATATATAACATGCCCTTGTCTAAAACCTAGCCATATAGGTTCTTTTCCCTTAGTCCCTATTTGTGAAATTTGCCTCCTTGAGCTTATGTAACTTAAGTCCTTAAGTTGTCAATTTCCGATTATGTAATATATTTTAATATTTTTATTATTTAATAATAATAATAAATTAAAATTTTTTTTTTTGTGTAAAAGTCCTTACTTTAAGGTCTTATGAGGTTATTATGCCCAAAAATAGGGTTTCCATGTGAAAATTCTGGTTTTCCTATAATATTCCATCACTGGGCGATGTCTCTGGGCGTTGCCACATCCCCCAGTGCCATCGCCCAGAGAATCGAGGAGCAGGGTTTTAAGTCCGAGAGGGCCCCATTTGTTCCCTATTCTATTCCAAACTTCTCCAAACCTTAGGGAAAAGTTCTTGAAGAGTAAGGGGTCCACTTCCACACTATTTCTCATCGATTCCTCGGGCTATTTGCGATCACATACGCTCTCCGGTAAGCTTCCTAGGTCAAACTTGTCTTTTACATATCTCTATTCACTTCCCTCTTGTTTTGGTTTTGATTTTCACCAAATTGCTAGTCCTAACCATGGGGTTTCTTTTTCTTTTATAGAGAATGTCCACTAGCAGGCGTACTACACGCAAATCAGTAGCCCAGAAGAGGCTACGGGCTGAGTCTAAGGATTCTTCCTACTCTGAGATTCCTCCTCATCTCCTAGGGAGGATTCATCTTCAGAGGAACCTGATTTCGACCACCATCTTTTCTCCAGGTATGAGTACGCTAAGGAGTGGAAAATTTTCATTTCCGTGAAGATAGTGAATGGCTGGGTGGTGCAAGTAGAGGACTTCGACCAATATGGCCTCTTTGCCAAGTTTAATGCCCTAGGCTGGGCATCGATGTTATCTCCTACTGAGCCTTGTTATCCCAACTTGGTTCGGTACTTCTATTGTAACCTAGGGCCTTCTAGTGCCCAGGAGTTCGGGGTGGAGAGTAGGGTGAAGGGAGTGGATATTAGGCTAACCACTACCCTATTGGCGGAGATCCTGGTTTACCTGACACAGGTGATAGGGTTTATTACCAACCCCGCATGGACATTTTCGATATGTTCTCTTTGGGGACTAGGAGGATTGTGTTCAAGGCTTTGACAGGTTCAGGGGACACTCCCAAGTCTGAGACTGCCTACAAGCCCAGTGCCAGGGTGATTAGTAGGTGTGTAACCTACAATATTTACCCTAAGGGTGGAAATAAGGACATCATATCTATAATGCGGGTGTATATCACTTACTGCCTGTTGGGTGCTGGTCAGGGGGTCCAATCATCAACCTCCCATATTTATTACTCCAGGTGATGCTTTACCATGTGCGAAATCCAGCCGATGGTAACCTTCCTTATGGGAAGTTCCTTACATTGGTCTTTTGATACTTTGGGGTTCCGTTAGAGGGGGAGTACATTGACAGGGTCCGATCCAGGCCTATAGCCAAAACCTCTATTTTGAAGATGAAAGTGCCTAGTGAAGATCCAGTAGAGGATGAGGAGCAGATGGGAGTGCCAGAGGGTGAGCTCCAGGGTGGTGATGCACATGATGAGGGTCAGATTGGAGAGGGGCAGGGCGACATTGGAGTAGACACTCAGGGCATGTACATAAAGGAGCAGGGGTTAGGTCTAGCTGATCTCGAGGGTTTTGACACACAATTTACGGACTTACCTACTTACGAGATGACCGGTGCCACCAGTTCATAGGTTCCAGGGCCTCCAGATTGGGCTCAGGTGATGGCACAGCTTCAGAGCCTCGGCACATAGATGTCAGACTTGGGATCTAGGGTGGACCAGGGCTTCACTTCCTTGGGCAGTAGAGTGGGTGCTATCGAGCAGAGATTGGATTTTTGGGATCACTACTTTCGAGTTGATTCGCGCCTGCCTTAGCCTCCTAAAGATGATTTACCTCCTACAGAGTAGCTCTCAGCATCATCCAGACACTTTGGCTAGATGGTTTTGACTACTGTTATTTTCTTATGCTTATGTACTTTTTCTTTCTTTGTCTTCAATTTATATACTTGTTGAATTGCAATTATGCAATCAAACTTTTGTAACTATTGTTAAATTAATGAAAATCTTGTGTCTTTTAAGTGTTACATATTTTATTGCTTAGATCTTATTAACCCTAGTCTGCATGTCATGGATGTAAGAAGAGCCTCACATTCTGATACCAAGCTCTGTCACACCCCAAACCACCCCCTAGGAGGATTGGATAGGTGACCTGAATTGCGTAACGGTAATCCGCCAAATCCCACGGATCTAGAAGCAGTGCTTACATTCATGAAACCACATCCACATCTTAACCATAAGTAAGATCAGAGTAATGCAGGACTTCCATAATTCATAAGTAAATGGAAGCATAGCGATACGGGAAATGGTGATAATATATACATATAAAGTTTTGTTTGGTACATCTCCTGGACACACACAACCCACAACAAAGAAACAAAAACTGATAAGTACATACAAAAATATATACAGGGCGAGCATCCTCAGCCCCAAAAGAAAAACAAAATAAAAACTACACAACTAAGTCAGAACGGGGATACTCCAGAAAACCCAAAAGGAGTTCCCAGTTAAAACATCACATGCACGCTTCAATGGTCTTCATCCGTAATGACCACCAAGAACGTACACAGGATCGGTTTGACCTCCGTTGGGGTCCACACCAACATTGTCATAATCACCAAAACTCTCCTCCTCGAAATAGCCCGCCATGCCACAGCGGCATCCATCTGCAGGATCATCTAAGAAGAGAGCAACATATAACAGAGTGTGAGCCCCACCCGAGCTCGTGAGCAAATAACATCAATCATGCATGCACATGCAATCACAATCCACATTTCACATGATCTACATGATATGCAAGTCCAGATTTTATTATTAACCACCTATCATTACAACTAAGTCTGGTCTTGCCACTACAATCCCCAATACATGTATCCCTGGTGTGGGCTTCTAACCCCTTCCCTTGATAAACCCATTGAGTTGTCGGAGAAGACTGGTCAGCCCCCACATTCGTTCACCAAGATCGGCCCGACCAGTCCTCTGTGATTATGCAGGGGAACAACCGTTTCTTCCCTCATGCACCATTCCGGTGTTCTTTTATTTATGCACCATTTCGGTGTTCTTTTATTCTTTTTTTTTTTTTTCACTCCTTGATAATTGTTCCCATAGGCATCCAGCACCTTAACCCCAGCTGGCAAGGGATCGTGGCATGGGTGATGAAACTCTAGCCCCATGTCTATATGACATCGTATGAGTCCAGAGGTGTCAACCGTACCCCATAATACGGGCTACCACAGGCCCCATTTCCAAGCCCACTACGGCATCTAGTCTAGCAATCACAATCATCATATAGAATTCATTGTGCTGATCAACAACAGACATTATACAGTGATTTGAGTAACTTGAATTGTAAGTAAATAACACAGCATTCATGATTCAATTATTAATAGCCGGCATCAGATCATAATTACATTTACACATACGATAGTATTATTCACTCACCAGTACTTGGCTCTAGGTACTCAGTCACAAATTTTATTCTAGCAGTTGTCTGGTTGTTGTCCTCGAGCACAGGATCAAGTCCTAGATGTAGATCACAAGTTGTCATGTTATGTTATCAGTCTGTCATTAGAAGTCCTAGGGTTACCCTAATCTTACTAGGTTGACCCGGAGTTCAATTGGTTCACTCTTGGAATCACTGAGCCTTACACCGGGCCTTAGGTCATGTTTCGGTGCATGGGCCAGTGCTAGGGCATAAGGGAAAATTGGTTATTTGTAATACCAATACCTGCCACTAGGTCAGAACATGATCCCACTGTTGGACAAGTGTGTGTCCATCAAACCTGGTTCGGTCCGGTTCAACCCGATTCACCTTTGTACTGAACATTTATATATTCTTGTTTAATATTGTCACATGTGATATAAACTTTTTGAGCATTATGTGTCCATAAGTTATACTTAAAATGGTAGTTGCGACTAGGGTTTGGGCTGGGCACCCTTATCATATGGTCGTCGCATTGGGTATGCCTAGACATGTGATGTCAGGGTACGAATGCGAGTGCTCACATGTTTGATGTGTGCATTGGTGAAGAATCTATTTTGTCAATTCCCTCATGTATTATTGCTAGATGTAGGAAGGGATAGACATGTGTCACTGACACCCTGTACCTGAGGGAACCTTGTCACTGCAAAGTGTGATCGCATTCTTTGGTTTATCAATGACTGAGACTCAAGCGAGTCAAAGCCGGTGTTCTGGGAATACGTGAACACTTTATTAGTGAAGGAGTTATCCAACATGGTCACCACTACCCGATTGGGGAACACCAAGATAGAGACTGTCTGTGCATGGTCGGATCAGAATCTGGATCCAGTGCCGTTTTGGAAATGGTTTTGCAAAAATCTATTTTACATAAAATGATACATTATTTATAATTATTTGAACAAAGTATTTTATCAAGTTTTGCGGGACCTGATCAGATGCATAGACGCTCATATATGGACTTGTACTATGGATTGGGGTTTGGTAGTACATGTGTACGTGCCCTAGATTCCATAATGATGGTGTTGATTAGTGGGGGGGGTTGTATATGATAATAGTTATCATATAGGGAGTTATTTAGAATTTGTTAATTTAATTGGCTCTTTATTTAATTAATGGAATTGGTGCTAATTGTAATTATCCACTAATAGATAGATAAAGTAGCTAATTAATACTTTCTCTATTAGATTCTGCTTCTTCCCCTTTTAGAAGCACTTTGAGTTTAAACAGAACTGCCAAACTGAGAGAGAGAGAGAGATAGACTCTTACTGGGATTAAAGTAATCCATACAGGGTTTAATTAAAACCTTAGATCTATAAAAGGATCATAAAATGTAGGAGGGGGCAGTGCTCCACGTTTTTGCTAGCCCCCTCTTCTGTGTTTTGGTCTCTCTCTCCCTCTTTGAGATCTCTTCTTCGTCTTCTAGTTTCTCTCATCTGTGTTTGAGAGTTAGGGTTTGTGAAACCCTAGATCTATGCTGAAGAATTTGAGAGCATCTGGGATTGGCTTGAAGAACATTGGTAACACCATTGGAGGTTCAGATCTATTTGCTTGGAGTGCTCACTGGAAGAAGAACCACTGTCTATTGGAGGAGCAACACTTGAGGCTCACCAGGTTAGCAATTCTTGTTTAATTCCTTCAGTTGTTAATTATTAATATTTATGGGATGCGAAAGAAACTCGAATCGATTTATTTTCGCTGCGCATTCGAGTATAGGATGGATCCCTCTTGCCATGTGATGGATTAGAGATGTTGTTTCTCTTTCCCTAATGTGCTCTATAATTGAGTGGGATACATGAGGGAAGGAGAAACCCTAACAGGGTTGCACCAGGGTTCTCATGGGCAAGCATGGAAAACCCTAAAAATTAAAATGGGGCACCCATGGGACACCATGGGCTAACCCAGGGTGTTGTCCCATGGGTGTGCAATACCCTAATTGGTTTATAATTGGTTTCCCTAGGGAACCATGGTTTTATCCCTAGACCGTAGTTTGGCCTACAGTTTGGCATTAGCGCCACCTTTCCCACCCATGAATATTGAATAATTAATGGTTAATATGATTGTCATGAGTGGGATGCAAGTTGGCACATGGATGGTTATAATATGGTTGTTGTAACAACCTTCCCATGTGCACATGGGTTACAAGGTTGTTGGTGTAACAACCTACCCATGTATGATGGATTTGGGTATTGATTTATTTATTCCAATTATTGAAGCATGTATCCAAATAAATGATTTTTTTTTAAATTTTAATCATGTGGGGGGGGGGGGGGGAGAGAGCGCACGCTGCTAAGCCTCTACGCACGCCCCTTTCCCTTTTCCCTGCCCATTTATGTATTTTCCTTTTTTTTTTGGGCTGCTGGCTACGGTGCCAGTCGCTTCTGCCTACAGTGCCAGTGGCTACTGCCTACGGTGCCAGTCGATTTTGCCTACGGTGCCAGTGGCTACTGCCTACGGGAAAAATAGAATTTTTGGTTTTAAAGGAAGAAGATGGGTGAAGGGATCCCTCCCTCCACTCACTTGTAATTAAAATCTGATTTTAATTTTTGAGTTTGGATGCATATTATCACATGTGATGTGGTGCTTCAATAATTGAGAAAATCCATGTTATTTTTAGTTTACTTGTTTTAATGCCCATGCATAAAATTATATTATGATGTGATTATGGGAATGACATTCTAATAAATGGATGGATTATTTATGTATGTGATGCATGGGATTATGGGTGGATGTGATGCTTCTCTCTCTTTCTCTCTTTCCCCCTATCTTTTTTTATAAACAAATGTACTCCACCCCATGGGCAGCCCAAATGGTGGGTTGGTTTCTCCATGCGGGGTTTCTTTATTATTATGGAAAGGAGAGTGTATAGAATTTTTCCTAGGTTTTCTTTGTAATTTTAGAGGAGTTAGGACTCCCAGGGCATGTAGATGGTGATCCACATGTGGCGCTCAAAGCTTGTGGAGATGCAAGTCACCTACTTTGAAGATGTGATCGGGCGGAGGAGATGACCGAGGCGTGGCATCCATGGCATGATAAATGCACCCAAATTTAGTAGTTTTATTTTTATTGGGAGGGTTCTTTAATTGCTTCTAATAAAAATACCGTCATCCCATAATCACTTTTAATTAATGTTGATTAATTATGCTATTTAAATCTATCCATGTATGTGAGAGTTGTTTAATCCCTCTTTAATGATAATACATGTATGATATGGACTAGTCTTAATCGGTAGACATGACCATGGCCTCCTATTGAAGATAAATGTAGAGATTATGTGATATGCCCCGCATACGCCGACAGGACATTGACAGGACCACTGTCACATACTTATCTATATTTACCTCTATCTAGATACGTTAGGGTATGGATAGTGAGAGGGCACTGCGACAGTGGGCCATTTTTTATGATTCCATGATTTTAACTAATGCAATAGGTAAGTACATAACTTGGGTGTATGTGAACCAACAGGATCTGGACATGGCACCCAGGTGGTCAAAAATATTGGAAGCCCATGAGGCGGATAGCCTAGTCCACACTACCACGGTGTGTATAATGACTCCCGACAGGGTAAGTTATGCGTGCAAGGGTTGTAGGTATCCAATTCATCTTTTGGGTTATGAGGGAAACCCAAATCATGAAAGACCATTGATGTGTGTGTGTTCAATTTATTATTTTCAATGGTTATTAATTAGCATGTGGTTATTCACTTGTGCATGTGTAGATAATTATACAATGACTGCCGTTAATTCCAACCTATTAGCACTCATTAGTGAATACAAACTTAACGGTACAAACTATGTCGATTGCTACTGGAGCATTAAGTTGCTCTTGACTGCTGAAGGACTGTACATAGTTCTAGATGAACAAGTTTCTCCTCAACCCGACCCGAACGATTTTGAGGCAAATGAAAAGATGCAGGAGTTCCTCATGAGGGATTCTAAGGCGTCACTTTATATCCTAGGATCATTGGAAAAGTCAGTTCTGGACACGGTCAAGGATATACGCACTGCTGGGGGTAAGATGGATAAGCTTGTTGAATTGTTCATCAGGCAGTTGACACACGCCCATTCTGATGTGGTGAGTCAAATTCACAATACTAGGATGTCCCAGGGGACTCCAGTGATGGATCATGTAATGAAGATGATCAATCTGTTTGAGAAACTAAAATCCATGGGGACTGATTTCAACTTGTGATACAAGACTGATGTGATTTTAGCATCACTCACCACTGCCTATGCAGCCTTTAAGATGTCCTACAAGATGTCTGACAAGGAGATGGAGCTCACCAAGCTTGCTAATGCACTGGTAGAGACTGAAGCATCCTTGAAAAAGGACAAGGCTGAGGTCAATGCAACTGAGGCAAAGCCTTCTTCAAATGGGAAGAAGAAGAAAAAAGAAGTAAGGGTAAGACTCTGAAATCCAAGGGTGGGAAGTTTGGCAATAAAGGCAAAGGCAAGTGCTTCTATTGCAAGAAGGAGGGTCACTGGAAAAGAAACTGTCGTGCTTACCTGGCTACTGTGAAAGACAAGAAGCCGGATGAAATAGAGGCTACTAAAGAAGGTACATGTGATGTTCATGTTCTTTATGAGTCTAATTTGTCTTTTAAACCGACCAATTATTGGTTGGTGGATAGTGGTTCCACTGTTCATATTTGCAATGATTTGCAGGGGTTCAAGGAGACAAGGAACCTGGAAAGAAATGAGGTGTGTCTTCGGATGGGCACTGGAGCTGACACCATGGCAATGGCTATGGGAACTTTTATTTTGAATTTTAGTTCTGCTTGTTTAGTTTTAAAGGATTGCTATTATGTACCCTCTTTTAAGAGGAAGATTATTTCAGTTTCAAAACTTGTTTGGGACGGGTATAGCTTTTCCTTTAATACTAAGTTAATTATTCATTTTAATAATTCCTTTGTGGCATCCGGTTATATGCAAGTGGTTTGTATTTTCTAGAATGCCCTGTTAGAATGAATGTTGTTTCAAATGTTGATTTGAAATGGAAAGCAGCTTCAGTGAACTCAACATACCTGTGGCATCTAAGAATAAGTCACATTAATGTGGACCGAATCAGTAGATTGGTGAGGGATGGACCCTTAGAGAGTCTGAGGGTGGAACCATTCCCAACCTGTGAGTCATGCCTTCAGGACAAAATGACCAAGAAACCCTTTAGCAATAAAGGTACTAGAGCCATAGATCTATTAGAGTTAATACACACTGATGTGTGTGGACTCATAAACATACAAGCGAGATATGGGTATGAGTATTTTACTACATTCACCGATGATTACTCTAGATATGGTTACATTTACTTGATGCATAGGAAATCAGAAGCCTTTGATAAATTCAAAGAATTCCAAGCCGAGGTCAAAAGACAGAACATTCGATAAACGCGTCAAGTCCTTACGATCAGATCGTGGAGGGGAGTATCTATCGGATGAGTTTAAAGATCATCTCATATCCCAAGGGATAGTTAGTCAGCTAACTAATCCAGGCACACCACAACAAAATGGTGTATCCGAACGACGCAATAGGACCCTATTGGATATGGTTCGAACAATGCTCACTTATTGTGAGCTGCCTCTTTCTTTCTGGGGGTACGCTTTAGAGACGACAATATATATTTGGAATAGGGTTCCATCAAAGTCTGTAGCCAAGACACCCTTTGAGTTGTGGAAAGGGTGAAAGCCCAGTATTCAACACCTTAGGGTATGGGGTTGCATAGCACATGTGCGAAAACAACAGACAGACAAGTTAGAATTCAGGACTTCAAGATGCCATTTCATAGGCTATCCCAAAGGCACCATAGGCTATCATTTCTATGACCCAGTTGACCAGAAGGTCATTGTAAGTAAACACGTCACATTTTCGAAGGAAGAAATGATGACCCAGAGGCCCGAACCAGTAGTAATTAAAGAGCTATCAGATAGCTCAAAAATGTCACTTCCTGAAGTGAAACCAATTGGCATACCCATTGAAATACCAACACCTGAAGAACCTCGACGCAGTGGGAGGCCAATTAGACCACCCACCAGGTTTACTCGTCTAACCGAAGAGGAAACTGTGGAAGAGTTCCACATGGTATCGGTTAAATCGGATGATAATCCGATGACATACTCTGAGGCTCTAAAGGATGTTGATGCCACTAGGTGGCTGGAGGCAATGCACTCTGAAATCGATTTGATGCATTCCAATAAGGTCTGGACTCTAGTCGATCCACCACTTAGCGTCAAGTCAATTGGATGTAAATGGATCTTCAAGAGGAAGAAGGGTACAGATGGAAAGGTCAAAAGATTCAAAGCGAGACTGGTGGCAAAGGGCTATACCCAAAAAGAGGGTATAGACTATGAAACCTTTTCACCAGTGGCGATGATGAAATCCATCAGGATTTTATTGGCTATCGCTTTGATTATGAAATCTGGCAGATGGATGTGCAAATTGCATTTCTATATGGATTCTTTCAAGACGAAATCTACATGGAAGATTCGGAGGGGTTCTCTTCCTTGGAGGAAGAAAGAAAGGTGTACAAATTACAGAGGTCCATTTATGGGCTAAAGCAGGCTTCCAGGAGCTGAAACATTAGGTTTGATCAATCAATCAAATCGTTTGGCTTTGATCAAAACATGGATGAACCATGCGTTTACAAGAAGATCAGTGGGAGGGCAGTATGTTTTATTGTTTTGTACGTAGATGACATATTGCTGATTGGTAATGATGTAGGTTTTCTTTCATTAGTAAAACAGTGGTTATCCACAACGTTTTCGATGAAAGACCTTGGTGAAGCTAGCTATATCCTTGGGATCAAACTTGTAAGAGATCGCCAGAAAAGGATGCTAGGTTTGTCACAGGCTACCTATATAGATAAAGTCCTGGCCAGATTTAGCATGGAGAACTCCAAGAGGGGAAGTGTTCCCTTCAGACATGGAGTCAGTCTTTCCAGATCTCAATGTCCTCAGTCTCAGCCAGACATTGAAGAGATGAAGGGGATTCCCTATGCCTCAGCAGTAGGGAGTCTTATGTACACTATGTTGTGTACGAGGTCAGACATTTGCTATGCAGTAGGTACAATAAGTCATTATCAATTTAACCCTAGATGCGAGCATTGGAGTGCTGTCAAGAATATCTTTAAGTACCTGAGAAGGACTAAAGAATATTTTTTAGTTTTTGGATCTGATCAGTTGTCAGTATTGGGGTACACAGATTTGAATTTCCAAACTGACAAGGATGACAGAAAATCCACGTCCGGGATGGTATATCTAATGGGTGGGGGTGCCATTGTATGGCAGAGTGCGAAATAAAAGTCTACAGCCGATTCTGCTATCGAAGCAAAATACCTTGCAGCTTGTGATGCAGCAAAAGAAGGTGTTTGGCTGAGAAAATTCCTATCAGATTTGGAGGTAGTCCCTGACCTTGTCAAGGGCCCTATTCCCCTGTTATGTGACAATAGAGGGGCCATTGCATAAGCTAAAGAGCCTAGGGCTCATCAGAGGAACAAACACGTGCAACGAAAGTATCACCTCATCAGAGAGATTATCCAGCAGGGCAACGTGAGTATCTCCAAAGTGGACACAACTAAAAATGTGTTTGATGCCATGACAAAGGGTTTGTCACCAGGAGTGTTTGAGAAACACATGGAGGGCATGGGTTTAAAATGTATGGGAAATTGGCTTTAATGTACAAGTGGGAGATTGTTGGACAAGTGTGTGTCCATCAAACCCGGTTCGGTTCGGTTCAACCCGGTTCACCTTTGTACTGAACATTTATACATTCTTGTTTAATATTGTCACATGCGATATAAACTTTTTGAGCATTATGTGTCCGTAAGTTATACTTAAAATGGTAGTCGCGACTAGGGTTTGGGCTGGACACCCTTATCTTATGGTCGTTGCATTGGGTATGCCTAGACATGTGATGTCAGGGTACGAATGCGAGTGCTCACATGTTTGATGTGTGCATTGGCAAAGAATCTACTTTGTTGATTCCCTCATGTATTACTACTAGATGTAGGAAGGGATAGACATGTGTCACCGACACTCTGTACCTGAGGGAACCCTGCCACTGCAAAGTGTGAGCGCATTCTTTGGTTCATCAATGACTGAGACTCAAGCGAGTCAAAGTCGGTGTTCTGGGAATACATGAACAATTTATGAGTGAAGGAGTTATCCAACAGGGTCACCACTGCCCGATTGGGGAACACCAAGATAGAGACTATCTATGTATGGTCGGATCAGAATCTGGATCCAATGCCGTTTTGGAAATGGTTTTATAAAAATCTATTTTACATAAAATGATACATTATTTATAATTATTTGAACAAAGTATTTTATCGAATTTTGCAGGACCCGATCAGATGCATAGACGCTCGTATATGGACTTGTACTATGGATTGGGGTTTGGCAGTACATGTGTACGTGCCCTAGATTCCATAATGATGGTGTTGATTAGTGGGGGGGGGTTGTATATGATAATAGTTATCATATAGGGAGTTATTTAGAATTTGCTAATTTAATTGGCTCTTTATTTAATTAATGGAATTGGTGCTCATTGTAATTATCCATTAATAATTAAATAAAGTAGCTAATTAATACTTTCCCTATTAGATTCTACTTCTTCCCCTTTTAGAAGCACTTTGAATTTAAACAGAATTGCCAAACTGAGAAAGAGAGAGAGACAGACAGACTCTCACTGGGATTAAAGTAATTCATCCAGGGTTTAATTAAAACCCTAGATCAATAAAAGGATCAAAAAATGCAGGAGGGGGCAGTGCTCCACGTTTTTGCCTGGCCCCCTCTTCGGCGTTTTGGTCTCTCTCTCCCTCTTTGAGATCTCTTCTTCTTCTTCTAGTTTCTCTCATCTGTGTTTGAGAGTTAGGGTTTGTGAAACTCTAGATCTGTGCTGAAGAATTTGAGAGCATCTGGGATTGGCTTGAAGAACCTTGGTAGCACCAGTTGAGGTTCAGATCTGTTTGCTTGGAGCGCTCACTGGAGGAAGAACCACTGTCTATTGGAGGAGCAACACTTGTGGCTCACCAGGTTAGCAATTCTTGTTTAATTCCTTCAGTTATTAATTATTAATATTTATGGGATGCGAAAGAAACTTGAATTGATTTATTTTCGCTGCGCATTCAAGTATGGGATGGATCCCTCTTGTCATGTGATGGATTAGAAATGTTGTTTTTCTCTCCCTAATGTGCTCTATAATTACGTGGGACATATGAGGGAAGGAGAAACCCTAACAGGGTTGCACCAAGGTTCCCATGGGCAACCATGGGAAACCCTAAAAATTAAAATGGGGCGCCCATGGGACAGCATGGGCTAACCTAGGGTGTGCAATAGCCTAATTGGTTTATAATTGGTTTCCCTAGGGAACCATGGTTTTATCCCTGGACCGTAGTGGACAAGGATGGTGGTAGTGCCAGTCGATATGCTACGGGTCCCACTTTGCTGAGTATTTCATAAGGACCAATGAATCTTGGGCTCAATTTGTCTTTCTTGTTAAATCGTAGCAATCCTTTAGTTGGAGACACCCGAAGGAATACTTTTTCTCCAATTTCAAATTCAATATCCTTCCTTCGATTATCTGCGTAACTTTTCTGTCTTGACTAGGCTACTTTGATCTTCTCTCTTATGACATCCACCTTGTCACATGTCGCTTGTATCATCTCAGGTCCGAGATATTTTCGTTCGCCAACTTCATCCCAATACAATGGAGTTCTACATTTTCGTCCATACAATGCTTTGAATGGGGCCATGTCTATGGTGGAGTGATAACTATTATTATAAGAAAATTCCACTAGCGGTATGTGAGCATCCCAACTATCATTCATTTCCAAAACACAGGCTCGAAGCATATCTTCTAGTGTTTGGATGGTTCTTTTCGACTGTCCATCCGTTTGCGGATGGAAAGCTGTGCTAAGATTTAATTGAGATCCCAATGCCTTTTGTAAACTTCTCCAAAACCTTAAGGTGAATCGAGGATATTTGTTAGACAAAATACTGACAGGCACGCCATGTAAGTGGACTATGTTTTCAATGTATATTCAGGCAAGCTTCTCCATTGGGTAACTTATCTTGATTGGTATGAAGTGTGACGCCTTCGTTAGTCTGTCTACAATCACCCAAATCGCATTCATGCCTTTCCTGGTGTTGGGCAGATTTGTCACGAAATCCATAGTAATTCTTTCCCACTTCCATTCAGGTATAGGAAGTGGCTGCAACAATCCATACGGTCGGTGTCTTTCTGCTTTTATCTATTGACAGGTGAGGCACTTGGACATGTATATTGCTATGGTCTCCTTCATTCCCATCCACCAGTAATACTTCTTCAAATCCTTGTACATCTTTGTACTTCCGGGGTGGATTGTATTGGGTGAATTGTGCACCTCTTTAAGGATTCGGTCTTAAATATCATAATCGTCCGGCATGCACAATCTGTCTTAAAACTTCAGTGCACCATCTTGGGCCAAAGAAAAGTCTGGGTCCTTGTGGACACCTTGTTGTATTTCCCACATAATCTTGGCCAGCTCTGGGTCCAATGGTTGCTTCGCAGTTATCTCTTCTTGTATTAACGGTTGTAGGTCCATAGCTGCTAATTGCATAGTCGTTCCTTCGATCACGAGTTCTAGATAAATCTTCTGAGCTTCTTCATACAACTGTTCGCTTACAACCAAAGAAGCAAGAGATGCTGTCTGAGATTTTTTGCTTAACACATCAGCTACAACATTGGCCTTGCCGGGGTGGTACTAGATTTCACAATCATAGTCTTTCACCAATTCCAACCACCGTCTCTGCCTCATATTCAGCTCCTTTTGGGTGAAGAAATACTTCAAACTTTTATGATCATTGAAGATTTCACTCTTTTCACCATATAGGTAATGCCACCATATTTTTAACGCGAAAACTACTGCTGCCAATTCTAAGTCATGAGTGGGGTAGTTCTTCTCGTGCTCTTTTAATTATCTAGAGGCATAGGCTACTACTTTACCTCTCTGCATCAGGACGCCACCTAATCCCGTTCTGGATGCGTTGGTGTATACTACCATTCCTCTGGTGCCATCCAGAAAGTTTAGAATTGGAGCTGTTACCAATCGGTTCTTCAATTCCTGAAAACTTTTCTCACATGCTTCATTCCATTCAAATTTGGCCCCCTTCTTTGTAAGTTTTGTCATTGGTGCCAAAATCCGTGAGAAGTTTTCAATAAACCGTCGATAATAACCGGCCAAACCTAAGAAACTTTGAATCTCAGTGGCACTCATCGGAGTTTCCCATTCAAGAACTGCTTTCACTTTGCCTGGGTCTACTTTAATACCGCCTTTGGTGACAATGTGTCCTAAGAATATAATCTGGGGAAGCCAAAATTCACATTTACTAAACTTGGCATAAAGTTGGTGTTCTCGCAACCGCTGCAACACGAAGGTGAGGTGTCGAGCATGTTCTTCCTCATTCTTAGGGTACACCAAGATGTCGTTAATAAATACTATGACAAACTTATCTAGCATGCCATGGAATACTCTATTCATCATATCCATGAATGTTGCGGGGGCGTTGGTTAACCCGAACAATAGAACTAAAAATTCATAGTGTCCGTATATAGTTCGGAACGCCGTCTTATGGATATCACCGCTCTTGATCTTCAATTGATGGTATCCCGACCTAAGATCAATTTTGGAGAAAACTCTTGCTCCTTGTAGCTGATCGAATAGGTCATCGATACGCGACAATGGATATCGATTCTTGATAGTTAGTTTATTCAGCTCACCGTAGTCGATACAGAGCCGCATACTACCATCCTTCTTCTTAACAAATAACACGTGTGCTCCCCAAGGTGATACACTGGGTCGTATAAATCCCTTCTTCAGCAGGTCTTGAAATTGAACCTGTAACTCTTTCAGTTCGATTAGCGCCATCCGATATGGTGCCTTGGATACCGGGCCTGCACCAGGAATTAGATCAATCGCAAATTCTATGTTGCGGTCAGGCGGTAGCTGCGTCAGATCTTCTGGAAAGACATCAGGGTAATCTCTGATGACTTCCAGTTCTTCCAAAGGTTTTATCTTTGCCTCCATGTCTAATACCATGGCCAAAAAGCCTTGACATCCATCGTCAAGCAACTTGCGTGCCTGGATAGACGATAAGGTTATTTTCCTGGATTTCTTCCTTGGTTCACTTTGATATGTTAAGATTGAACCATCCCCCAACTTAAACATTATCTTCTTTTTCGCACACAAGATGTTTGCACCATAGGCAGACAACCAGTCCATGCCTAGTATTACGTCAAAATCCTTTATATCCATCTTTATCAATCATGCGGTTAGTTTCTTTCCACAAATTTCAACCTGACAAGGGTCGTAGACCTTCTTCAAGCTCATGACACTTCATGTCAGTGTGCTGACTACTAGCTCATGCCCGATGTCTCTCGGTTGATCTTTCATCTTACTTGCAAATGTCAAGGAGATGAAAGAGTGGGTCATGCCCGAGTCAAATAATACTCGCGCGGGTATGGTTGAGACATTCAGGGTACCTAGGGTTTGTAGGTAATTTAGGTTACATGTAGTAAGCCAATTAGTCCCTATAAGTTAGTAGTGTTCAGCAAACTTACCTGTCAATACATCGGGGTTTGCCTCAATTTCTTCATTCGTCATCGCAAACACCTTTCCTCGCGTCCGATTATCCCGTGACTGGAAGGACCTAGCGTAGGATTGATTCGGCGAGTTGTTGCTGTACCCACACATTCTACAATCTCTAGCCATATGCCTTTCCTTGTTGCACTGGTAACACTTAAAGGGTGGAGCAGCAGGTGTTGAGGCTTGGCTCACTTGACTTGTTGTTGGTCGGGCTGGCAAAGCTGCTGTTATCGCTTGACTCATCGCCAGTTGAGCAGGGCGATTGATTGTGGGGCGGAAAGGACGAAGTCACAGCTTTTTCTTTCTCTTTCTCTTTAAATCTATCTTCCATGGTTTTCGCCTTGTCGACCATCTGAGCATAATCCCTAATGTCCATGATTGACAACACTGACCCGATCTCAGTCTTGAGTCGTTTCTCAAATTTCTTCGCCTTACTAACTTCCCCTTTCAGGTGCTCTGGAGCAAAATGGAACAAGTCCTCAAATCGCTGCTGATAATCCAGCACTGACTTGGTTCCTTTCACCAATGCGATGAATTCTGCTTCTTTTCTATCCCTGAAACTCTCTAGGAAGTAGTTCTTGAAGAAAACTTCTTTAAATTGCTTCCATGTGGGATTCAGGTGAGTAGCTTTCAAATTAGGCTTTGTAGCTTTCCACCAAGCTTCAGCTTCACTTTGTAACTGATAACCCACACATATAATCTTCTGTGCGTCTGTGCACTCAAGTACATCAAATGCCTTTTCTAGGGCACTGATTCACCTTTCTGGCTGCATTGCTTTAGAAGTTATTTTGGAAAATGCAGGCGGTTGGAGTTTCTTGAATCTTTTTATAACCTTGGCGGTAGAATTCTCTGCTAAATGTTGAGGCACAGGTGGTGGAAATAGTATGGGACAATTGGGTGGTGGCGGTGGTGTAGCGCGTTCATCCATCATGGTTCAAACTGACTAGACATCTGACCAAGCAATTCTTGTTGCTGTTGTATGGTCCGCATAATAGTGGTCATAAATGTAGTCATGTCACTAGCTGCAATATTTGGCTGAGGTGCAGCAGTGGTGGCTTGAGCAGCTGCTGGTGCCTTGGATGAAGCAGCCGATGCTTTAGAATTTTGTGCCTCCGTCCCGTTAGGTAGTTTAACCTCTGGTACAACTCGAGGTTGCTTTCCTTTACGACCACCACAGAACTTTTTCTGGAGTTGACCATTGTTGCTTCTCTGAAAAGAGGAGCGTGTTCAATATTCCAATATCATCCATATTGATCAACAGTCATTCCCTAGCTAGAGTAGGTACAAATCTAGTCCACAGTTCCAATGAGTTTCATGAGTCGCACCAGTAAGGTGGGTTATTAGATATGTTGTCTTGGTTTATAGTGTGATGTTTTATTTGGTTTTATATTTCGTTTCTCTTTCTTAACATTTTATGTATCGATATGCTATGCATGGCACTATATGAGAAATTTCAAATTTTTAAGTAAAAGACTTTTATTTATTTACCTGGTCTAACATGCAAGCATCTCCAACCTCTTCCCTATCACAAACTCCATCGCAAGTAGGTACTTTGTGTCCGCTCTTACCTCTTCAGCTAAGGTCATAAAATAGTCTCGCTCTTCCGGTCCACTAATGGTAGCAATGGCTAAATAAAAGTCCAATCTGTTCTCAGCTTGGGGTAGTACTAGTCGTATCCGTCTCAGTCTCTCTCGTAACTATCTAATATAGATCATGATGCCGGGGTTCCCAGCCTTGGCTGAGGTAATAGGTCTTGTCATAGAGAATGATTCTAAGCATCAGGTTATACTTAATTAAAAGAATTAAGTACATATCTATTGGAATTTAAATAACTATCAATCCATAAAGCTAATCTTGGGTTGGCTCGAGGTACCTTAGCATCTAAGTGTTTCGATTGGTTAGACAACCTTTTTAGATTCCTATTCCCAGCTGACCTAGTCTATGGATAGGGTAAGATCTATGCTCCCTACAAGTAGTACATACATATAACAACATACCTACGTAACTAAGTTCTGTTTTGCATAGCCACACTCCAGTCAGTTTGTACATCACAATATTCAATCACGTAGTAATTAGGTAATACACACCAATTCCCATAAGTATATATACATATATATTCTTATATTTATATATACTAATTATTCCTTGCAAACTTATCAACTAAATTTTTCTCAAATTCCTATGTGTTCAATTCTAACCACATGTAGAAACTTCACTTCTTTGATCAAAAAGAAAGTTGGGTTTATTTAATTCTTAGATTAATAGATTATATTTATTTCTTAATAATTATTTTTTTTTTAACATTAATAAAAGTCTGTATTTTTTATGCCTCCCAAGGTTATTTTGGGTAAATCCTAAGTTTCTATGAGTAAAAACACAAAAACCAGCAAAAATATATTCACTGGGCGATGTCTCTGGGCGTTGCCACATCGCCCAGAGAATCGGGGGCGTAGTATATGAGTCCGAGAGGGGCCCATTTACATTCTAACTTCTTCTAAACCTCTCTAAACTCCTAGGAAAAGCCTTTGGAGGGTAGTGGGACTCATTCCACACCAAATCCTCGTGCTTCCTTGTGTTCTTTATGAATCTACATGTGCCTAGGTAAGATTTCTTAGTTGTTTTCCCTATTTTAGCTCTTCCTTTTGCTTTCCTAATATTTTGGCTAGGGTTTTGCCAAATTTCTTGCCCTAACTATATTCCTTTCTTCTCTTTTTGTAGAAAATGTCTGCAAGCCACCGTACGACCAGGAAATCTGTGGCTCAGAAGCGACTTCAAGTTGAATCTAAGGATTCCTCATTTTCCTCAGTGCCTCCATCATCTCCTACAAACGATTCTTCTTCGGAGGAACCCAACTTTGAGCGGTTTCTCTTTTCTAGGTATGAATATGTTAAGGAGTGGAAAAATTTTGAATCTCTAAAGATTGTGTCAGGTGGTTCAAGTGGAGGACTTTCACCAATACAGCCTATTTGCTAGGTTCAATGCCCTAGGTTGGGCATCTATGTTGTCTCCTATCGAGCCTTGTTATCCCAACTTGGTTCGGTACTTTTACTATAACCTAGTGCCATCTAGTGCACAAGAGTTTGGAGTGGAGAGTAGGGTGAAGAGAGTGGATATCCGTTTGACCACAGCTTCACCAGCAAAGATCTTGAGTTTACCTAACTTAGGAGAGAGGTGTTATTATCAGCCACGGATGGATATATCAAAGATGTTTTCTTTGGAGACTAGGAGGAGGGTCTTCAAATCATTGATAGGATCATAGGACACGCCTAGGTCTGAGACTTCTTACAAGCCTAGTGCTCGGGCCATTAGTAGATGTGTGACCTACAACATCTACCCCAAGGGCGGTAACAGGGGTAGTATATCTATGTTGAGAGCCTACATCACATATTGTCTTTTGGAAGCTGGTAAGGGGGGTCCAGTCATAAACCTCCCATATCTTTTACTTAAAGTAATGCTTTACCATGCTCGGAACCCAGCTGGTGGGAACCTTCCTTATGGGAAGTTCCTCACTTTAGTCTTCTAGTACTTTGGGGTTCCATTGGAGGATGATTATGTTGAGAAAGACAAGTCCAGGCCCATTGATAAGACCTCCATTCCGAAGATGAAAGTGCCTGGGGAGGATCCTCCAGAGGATGAGGAGCAGATGAGGATGCAGTAAGGAGATGAGGGGTTGGATGCAGAGGAGCTAGGTGATGATATACATGATGAGGAGGTGCAGGACTTTGGAGTGGACATCCAGGGCATACATGGTGAGAGGCAGGGTATTGGTGTAGAGGATGTGGGTTAGGGCGGCTTTTAGGGTGTTGACACTCAGTTTACTGACTTACTTGCCTATGAGGCTATGGGTGCCACCAGTCCTCAGATTCCAGGGCCATCTGAGTGGACACAAATGATGACACATTTTTAGAGTCTCGGTACCCAGCTTTCAGATATGGCGACTAGGATGGATCAGGGCTTTACTTCATTGGAGAGTGGAGTGGGTTCTGTAGAGTAGCGTCTGGACTTCTAGGATAGGTTCTACAAGGTTGACTCTCGCCAGATACAGCCTCCGCCTAGCGACTTGCCTCCGACTGAGTAGCTCTTAATCAGCTTCAGATGCTCATGCTATGTGTTTTAGACTATTTCTCTTTTATTTAGCTTATGTATATTTTTTTTTCCTTTATTTGTGATATTTATAGTTTAGCGTTCGTTTCTTTTCAGCTTATGTAATTATTGAAGTAATACTTCCAATCAGACTTATGTAGTGGCTTGGCCATAATTATATTTTATTTAATGGAGATTACGCATCTTTTATTTAATTACAACTACCTCCTTACATCTTTTAATTATTACCTATTTTAATATTGATAGCTTATTAACCCTATTATGCACTCCATGAATGTAAGAAGAGCCTCACACTCTGATACCAAGCTCTGTCACACCCCAAACCACCCCTTGGGAGGATTAGGTAGGTGACCCGAATTGCGTAACGGCAATCCGCCAAATCCAATGGATCTAGAAGCAGTGCTTACATTCACGGAACCACATTCATTCACTTTACCAGAGGCAAGATCAGAGTGTTGCAGATAAACTACAATTCCAATAACAAAATAGAAAGCGTAGCAATACGGGAAATAGTGATGATATATATACATAGATAAGTTTGTTCTGATACATTTCCCACAACCCACAACTCAGGAGCATAGCTGACAGAAACAAAGCTAAAACTACCATATACATATATATGCAGGGTGAGATAACTCAGCCCCAAAAAGAAAGAAAAGAAACTACAACTGAACCACAACAGGAACGGGGATAAACTCCTAGATAAAACAAAAAGGAGTCCCCAAAACAAAAAGCATCAAGTGCACCCTTCAATGGTCTTCATCCATGACCACCGAGAATACACGCATCATCGACACAACCTCCGTCGGGGTCCACACCAAGATCATCATAACAACCAAGGCTCTCCTCCTCGTAATGAGCCTCCATGCCACAGCGGCATCGATATGCAAAATCATCTAAGAAAAACAACATATAACAGAGTGTGAGCCCCACTGAGCTCGTGAGCAAATATATCATCATGCATGCACATGCAACCACAATCCACATGATCCTACATGATATGCAAGTCCAGATTATTTATTAGCCACCTAACAAAACAACTAAGTCAGGTCTATGCTACTATAATCTCTAATACATGTATCCCTGGTACGGGCTTCTAACCCCTTCTCGCAATACACCCATTGAGTTGTCGGAGAGGACCAGTCAGCTCCCGCATTCGTTCACCAAGGTCAGCCTGACCAGCCCTCTGTGACTAATCCGTGGGACAATCCATTTCATTTCTGGCTTACAACCCATATTCACCATTCCGGTGTTCTTTTCATTCATTCACCATTTCGGTGTTCTTTTCATTTCTTTTCTCTTTTTGTCTTATATATATGGTCACCCCCACAGGCATCCAACACCTTAACCCCTGTTGGCAAGGGTGTGTAGCACGGGTGATGAAACTCTAACCCCATGTCTATATGGCATCGTATGAGTCGGGTGGTGTCAACCGCATCCCATTCTACGGGTTACCACAGGCCTCATTTCCAAGCTGACTATGGCATCTAGTCTAACATTCACAATCATCATATAAAATTCACAGTGTTGATCAATAGACAGTCTTTATGCAGTGATTTGAGTAATTTGAAATAAAAGTAAGTAACATAGCATTTATATTTACAATTCCTAATAGCCGGCATAGCATCATAATTACACATGCACATATGATAATATTATTCACTCACCTGAGTTTGGTTATAGAAACTCGGTTACAAACTTAGTCCCAACAACAGTCTGATTGTTGACCTCGAGCGTGGGATCAAGTCCTAGATATAAATCAGAGGTTGTCATGTTAGGTTTCCAAGCTATCTCTGATGGTCCTAGGGTTAACCTAAGCTTACTGGGTTGACCCGGTGCTTGGTTGGTACTCATTTGGAAACACTGGGCCTTAGGCTCATGTCCCGGTGCATCATCCAGAGTCAGTGGCACAAGGGTAAAATGATCATTAACAGTGATTGTACCTGACCCTAGGTCAAATTAGGTTCACAGTGCTGTCGACAGCTTGTCTATGCTGTAGGACCAAGCACAGCAGGGTTTCCTTCACCTGCGGGGCCCACTTGGGTTCCCAAGCTATACCCACATAAGGACAGATATGGGGAAGGGCATTTATGTCATTTCCCAGCTTCCCATAGTGTCACATGGCCAATGGGTGAGATCCCCAAACCCAGATCAGCATTTCTGTAGAAAAACCCTCACTGGGCGATGGCTCTGGGCGTTGGGTGCATCGCCTAGTGCATCGCCCAGAGTCTGCAAATCGACATTGGGCTGAGTTCCCAAGGTTGGGCTTTTTAGGCTATGCTCAAATCTGATCCCCATGCATGTTAGGGGGTCAGGTAGCCCCTGGGATGATCTACCTTTTGATCCAAATGGATCTTCCATCAAGGTCACCAATTGGCTGCCAGAGTCTGCCCAGACAACCCAGTGAATAGTGACACAGGGTTTTTCCCAAACTTGGAATTCGATTTCAGCCACATGCAAGGTTGGATTTACACATGCAACATGGTTCTAGGGCTGCTACCACCTAAGACTAGGTCTGTGCAGCCATAGCTTGCATCTACGGTTCCAAACTGTCAGCCAGAAGTGAATCTGGGCAGTGCAACCATGCACAGCCAGATTCGGCTCTCAAGAACAACAAATCAGAATTATAAAATTAAGTAAAAATCTCAGATCTCGCATGCTCAAGGCTTGCATGGCAGATCTGGAGCTGTCCAGGGCAAACCCTAGCTGTTCTAGGCTGCCCAGGGAGTAGAAACACATCAGCCACAGAGATAGGATGGAGGCAGTAGGTATACACATATGTATTCATACCTGAACAATGCAGAGGAGGCACAAAAATCCAAGCCTAGGGGCGGAGAGCAGCTCTCCCTTCCTACTTCCTTTCTTCCTTCCTCTTCCTTCCTCTTCCTCTCTTCTTTCTCTCTTCTTTCTCTCCTTTCTCTCCCCACGATTTTAGAGTTGCTAAGGGCTCTAAATGATCCCAAGGCCTTCCTATTTATAGGTCCAGCCCACACTGTGGATTGTTTGGCTGTTAAGGCCCCTTTTGAAAATCAGTTTTTAAACTGATTCAGAGTGATTCTGGGCACACTGGTGGGGTCCACAATGAAATAAGGGTATGAGGTGGTCACTCAGACTCCCCTCTATCTATGGAGGGTGCCCATGTCCATGTTGGGTGGTCCCCACAATTGAAAACCATTAAAATATGCTGTTTCACTCACTGGGCGATGTCACTGGGCCTTGTTTGCATCGCCCAGTGCCATCATCCAGAGAATTCCAACAAGCTGAAATTCAGTGGGGCTTGCACAGGGGTTTAACCCTTGGTCAGGGCATTGTCCCCACATGTATTATAGAGGTTTTTACATACTTTTTTTAGAAGTAGGTCCCACTATTTTGGGAGGAGAGAGATTACCTGGGGTCCAAGCCATACATCATACCATGAGCTGTACATTTGCAAGGGTCTGCTATCACCTATTGACAGGCATGTAGGATGATCCACACAGGATTTCCTCATCAATCCAAACCACTGGATTGATACTCCATAGTGTTCTTGGTTGCCTGATCAGGGGTTCTTATCCTTCAATCAAAATTCCAGCCAGTCAGGAGTAGGGTTTGACATCTACTCGTGCCTTGGTAATCCGAGGACTTCTCAGGGACAGCAAAACAAATGAATGACCCAAAAACTGGGACAAAATTGCACTTGGATTACTTGATGTGAATGATCTACAGTGCAAATCAAAAGGATGCATAAAGCGAAATAAGAAAAACCTTAAGTTCACACCATCATGAAGGTAAAGGAAAGATAATGCAAGGAAATAAAGATAAGTAAAAATTGCAGGTTGGTTGTGTGTTTGATTGATGCCTTCTCTCTGCTCCCCCTGCTTATTTATATAGTAGGTGTAACCGCCAAAGATGGTTCCCTTGATTATCGGCCATGATTGTGCCACGTTTAAGCAACCATCTCTTCTTATTTCAAACTACAAAGAAACTGCCTGTAGTGGCAACCACCTTCCACCTTGGTCGATGAAACAACTTCTGACCGAAGGTGCCACGGCACAATCGGTCATTCGCCTGGCCGAGCTACTTTGTGACCGAGGACCCTATCTTGACCATGACAAGGTGGAGCACATATTGGATGTAAACAATGCCCCTCACAAGTTGGGAGGTCGATTAAAGGAGCCGTCAAAATTCATGCCTGTTCCAGTTTTGCTCAAAATATCTTCTGCAATGCCATAATGTGACGTGACTACGACTGCTAAAGAATCACCAGTTATGGACACGTGGCCCAATCCCATTCTGGCGCTCATGCCTTTTGGGTTATCCTCTCCGTTTCCCAAGGCAATCATTAATCCTCTTTGAGTTTCAAAAAGGACGAAAACCCTTCTTAAACCCTCAGCCTTGCTTGGTTGCGCGATAACCCTTCATCTCCCCTCTCGTCTTCTCTGCAACACCTTCTAACCCAGTCCCTCAGCAATTTTGGTACATGGCTACCGAAGAAGACGTCGATGATACCCGGACTGTTGGCGAGAAGCTTGAGGCCAAGCACGCTAGCCTGCACCCCGCTGTGAACCTTGGGTTGCTTATCCCACGATTAGGTCACTTCGTGCGTGGCCCCATCTTTGAGGACCCCTCTGCTACTCAGTACCTTAAAGACTTCCCTGCTCACCCGGCCAACCGCTTTATTCTGCAAAGGCATTTCGACCACTTTGAAGTATAGGCATGCTGCCGTGAAGCGACACTGGGTCGAAAACTATCCTGAGTGGGATGAATGGGTAAAGAGAATGTCCATTGCCAAAGAGATAGTTTGGAAGGAACTTGGTATCTACGATGTCATCCAGATGTCCACCGCGTATTATCCCTGTGACACCGATTTTCTTCACGCCGCTCTCCATTTCTGGTCGCACTCAACCAACTACTGCCACTTTAGCTTCAGGATGATGGGGCCAACCCTTCTCGAAATAGGAGCGCTCTTGGCCCTGAAATCTACTGGCGAGGAGATCAATGGTAGCTCCGACTGTTCCAGGATTGGCTGGGACCTGAACCTCATGAAAAATGCCGGCTACACCTCCTACCTCTCTCAGTGCCGAAAGCAAAGTGATCTGGTAAGCAAACAAGAGTATGTCGCTTTCCTGCTATCTTGGTTCTGTCGCTGCCTTATTTGTACCCAGGCCGACAAGATCACTAAAGCCTACCTCGGCCTTGCCAATGTTTTGGCTCCTGGCCATTCCGTAAATCTTGCAGTGTTCGTTCTCTCCTCCTTATACAGGGGTTGCAACGATTTGGTTGAATCTGGCTTCGCCCATGGCAGAGGCCCTTTCTGGGTCTTACAGCTGTGGCTGAGTGCCTACTTCCCAGAATTCAGTCCAACCCCTCTGGCCGCCGAGTTTCCGGCCGTTGGCTTCAAGCTACTCTGGGCTCCACCGTTGTGCTCTCCCTCAGAGTGCTTTAACCTCTTCTTTCATCTTAAAGATGTCCATCCCTCGGCCTCTTTTACTCCATTCCACTCTTCAAATAGTCTGCCCGGCTGGCTTAGTGAAGCGATTGCTGATCCAGCTACCCATGGGGATCTCTGGGGCTCTTACTTGACCTGCCGAGACCTCCACTATAGAGTGTTCCTTGAGCACAATAAGAACAATATGTGCAGTACAGAGCCCTACAACCCATAGTTTTTGGCCCATCAGTTCGGACTCACACAGGCCATTCCAGTCCCCTGCTTTTTCTCTTTCTCAAATGGTGGCCCTGAGCGGCACCTCATAAAGGCTTATGACAAGATTATAGATGTGACCTTGCTAAGTGGTATAGCCCTATCGGCCTTCTGAAAATTTTGATGCATGGTGGTCCCAATACTACTCTCGGTTGAGTGAGGATGAGGCTGATACCTGGGAGGAATGGTAATCTTCCACATCCAGCCAGCTTGGCTCCAAAAGCTCAAAGTTACCGTCGATGACAAAGAAATGGTCGGTGCCCAGCAAAGGTAATGCCTCTGGCAGTTGCAACATGATTTTTCCTTATCCTGATTGCTCCAAACCTCCACTGATTAGTCTCTGGCTGCAGATGTAATGACCGTAGACTCCACAAGCGAGGAAAAAGAAGATAAGAAAGGAAAAGGAAAAGCAAAAGGAAAGAAGCAACAGACCCCCAAGCGGACTCGCCAAGAAATGGCCAAAATCAAGAAGGCCAATAGTGAAGGCGCCCATGAGAGTGAAGACCATGTCCCCCTAAAGATTGTGATGACCCATCGATCGTAGTTCAGGCCTACTCCTTGGCCGAGCCCATCGAGTGTGAAGGAACAACAGGGTAAAGAGACCGGCAAAGCCTCCCCATCCAGGCTTTCTCGGTCAAGCTCGAGCAGGTCCACTTCTTCCACCCTTAAGTCTGGTGCACCGAAGGACTTTATTGTGCCAATTCTCCCGCTTTCGATTCCAGCCAAGCAAGACTCAAGCTCTGTATCCCCTGCGAAATCTGTCGGGGAGAAAAGTTCACTCGCGCTGCGAGAACTCTCATTTCTAGCAACTTCTCACACATCTCCAGTCAAGGCAGATCTCTGTGTTGCCTCCCCCGCAAAGAGCACTGGGGAAAAAATCCCTCTGAAGTTAGTCCCATAGCCATCGGGGTCGACCGCCGCTGCTCCTGAGGTCATCACACCCCTTTCCGTAGTTGCACCAATCCCCATCAAGCCTGCTAAAATAGGAACTGCAATCCCCCAGATAGCCCCAACATCTGAGAAGCAATCACCTGCATTGCCCCCCATCCAAGAAGAAGAAACAGAAGGCAGGGCCATGCCTCCCTTGGGGCCTGCCTTGCAGGTACGTCAATCATCCTTGTCTAAGATTTAACAATGTGAATGAAGCCCTCTAACCTTTAAACTTTCTTACAGAAAGAAGAAGACTCCATCGCTCTGCTGTTAGACTCCTTGGACGATCTCCTTGCCATAGGCTCTCCTGCTGCCCTTACCGTCAAAGAGGCCGCACTCAGGCCACTAGGTAGCCCTGAGGTTACAACAGCATGGCGAACCATGGGTGAAAACAATTTTCTCACCGTGGAATAAATTCTCACCCAAAATAAGGCCGAGCCTATGATCGATGCACTTCAAACAATCATTGCCAGCCCAAGCTCTAGCCATGAACAGCGCACGGTAGCCCTCAACTACACAGAACTCCTTCGCCTGATAGCCCACAGCCTGCCCCTGGCATTCCAGTCACTGAGAGATGAAAGGGACAATTCTAGACTGAAGGCTGAAAAGAAAGTCCTGCTCGCAACCCTCTCGACCAAGCTATGAGGATATCAGCAAGAGGAAGTTGATCTCATGAATGAGTTGGCTGACTTGCAGCGCCATATGAAGGCTGTCACTGAGCAGTTGGAAAGGGTAAAGGCTGCTCTGGCCACTGGGGTCTCCTCTATCATCATTGAAAATGAAGCGTTCCACATCATCTTGTCAACGGAGGAAAAGCTCTCACGCCAAGTAGCCTTTTCACGATTGGAGATTGACAGGGTTCAGAAATTGCTAGAATAGGTCTAAGGAGACCTGGAGGGCAAACCAGAGTCTGCTTGATGTCGTAGGAAACTCTTTCTCTTTTTGGCCGATCTTTGTCGATCTGGCCTTTGGCACCTGTCAATTTGTGGTGGCCGAGGTGTCTCGGCTTGGAACAATCTTTTTTCTTCCTTTATTTTTTTGTGTGTGGCCGGCAATCGGCCTTTATCATTTTGTAACCTCCCACATTGTTGGGTGGTACTTCTTTAAATACTTGTCGTTCAGCGGCCTTAACTGCACTTGGCTATCCACTCTCCTTAGGCGATATGCCCCCCCTTTTAAGACCTGATGCACCACAAACGGTCCTTCCCAGGTGGGTGACCACTTCCCAAATTTGGGGTCCTTGTGTCCGATCGGAACACAGCTTTGAAAACTAAGTCAGATTCAGTAAACGCCTTAGGCCTAACCATTTTGTTATAGGCCTTAGCCACCTTGGCCTTCTGGGCCTGCACCCGGTCAAGAGCCAAGAGACGCTCCTCATCCAGATCATCGAGCTCGGCCATCATGGAGTCCTTGTACTGACTTGGGGTCATCTCATAATGTCTTGCCACTCGCAGAGACTTCACGGTCACCTCCATAGGCAGGATAGCATCATAACCAAAGGTTAGCGCATAGGGGGCCATCCCCATCACCATCCTCTTTGAAGTCATGAAAGACCACAGCACTTCTGACAGCATCTCCGCCCAGGATCTTGGGTTGTCATTGATAACCTTGGATAAATTTACCTTGATAACCTTGTTACTTGCCTTTGCTTGACCGTTGCGCTGTGCATAATAGGGTATTGAAAAGGTAACTGTTATACCATACTCCCGTGTGAACTGAGATACCTCCCCTCCAGAGAAAACTAACCCATTGTCACAGGTAAGGGTCTCAGGCAGGCCGAAATGATGTATTAACTCATGCCTCACATACCTAATCACGTCAGCTTGGCTGACCAACTTCATTGGCACGGCCTCCACCCACTTTGTAAAGTTATCGGTTGCCACGATAACAAACACATGCCCCTGGGCCGATGGGGGAGTCACCTTCTCAATCAGATCAAGGGCCCATCCCCTGAACGACCATGGATTGACGATGGGATGAAGCTGTGTTGCAGGCACACCTTGCATGGGCACATGCCTTTGACATGCCTGGCACCCCTTCACATACTTGATATAGTCCTACAAGATGGTTGGCTAGTAATAGCCATAGCGTCTAAGTAGGCATCTCATCTGGATTCCGGCCTGATGGGAACCACAAATCCCTTCGTGTACCTCGGCCATAATGAGCATCGACTCATTCAACCCCAAAGACTTGAGTAGGAGATCATCCTGACCTCGCTTATACAACTCGTTACCATGTAGAAGATAGTTCAACACATGATATCTCGTCTTTCGGTCAACTCTAGCATCAGGATTTTGGAGATAATGAATGACCGAGGACCTCCAATCTAGTTGAACCTCGTCCAAATTCCCCACCTCAAATGCTCCTTCTTCTAGGACAGAAGAGAAAGTTTTCTTTTGGATGATAAACACCTTCTCAACCTCTCCCTTTGAGAATGACACACTTGACGTGGCTTGGGTAAGGCCATTTGCCATACTATTCTCTGCTCGTGGGACATGCTTGACCGAGCTATCGTCAAACTTGTCCAAACATTACTGAGCCAGTGACAAATATGGGAGTAGGGTCTGGCTCTCACAGCGGTATTCCTTGGCCAGATGCCTGATGAGCAATTGAGAGTCACCAACAACTTTGACATTCTGGGCTTCCAGTGCATTGAGAGTTCTGAGGCCGATTATCAAGGCCTCATACTTAGCTTGGTTGTTTATGCATGGAAAACAAAGTTGGAAAGTGAGGTGAGTCACAACGCCGGTGGGGGACACCAAAACTATCCTTGCCCCTGCTAAGGCACTAGTCCTGAACCCATCAAAAAACAATTTCTAGGTTGTCTGCGCAATGGTGTTCACTCCCTCGCTCATGTTTGTTTCCCCCAACTCCAAAGGGGGATGTACTACAAGAAAATCAGCTAAGCCCTTGCCTTTGACCGATTTCTGGGGCACATACTAGAGTGAGAACTCTGTTAAGGCTATCATCCATTTTCCTATCTGGCCCCTTATAATCGGTTTAGGAAGCATTTACTTGACAGAGAAAAAGCACCGTCGTGGGTAACAAGTAATACCTGAGTTTGGTGTAGGAGACGTAGAACGCCAAACAAAGCTTCTCAATAGGCACGTACTTTCTTTCCACATTGGTCAAGGCACGGATTAAGTAATAAATAGCCTGCTCGCAGCCAATCTCGTTGTCTTGAGCGAGTAAGCTCCCAATCAACTTTTCTGAGGCCGAGACATATAGCTTGAGCGGTACCCCCTTTCATGGTGGCATCAGTATAGGGGGTTCGGTCAAATAGCGCTTTAGCTCTTCGAAGGCCTGCTGGTGCTCAGCCCCCAGTGGAACTCATTGTTTGACCGAAGTGGTAATAATGGAGAGAAAGCCCTCACTTGGCCAGCGAAGTTGGAGATAAACCACCTAAGGAAGTTGACCTATCCCAAGAATTTCTATAGCTCTTTGTTCTTAGGAGCTGGCGTCTGCATGATTGCCTTGGTCTTGTTCTTATCAACTTCGATTCCTTTTTGATGTACCAGAAAACTAAGGAAATTCCCTACTGACACCCCAAAGGCACACTTAAGGGGGTTCATCTTGAGACCGTGACACCTCATCCACTCAAAAGATCTCCAAAGATGCTCAAGGTGCTCCTCCTGGCTTATAGACTTAACTGCGACGTCGTCAATGTACACCTCTAAAAAGTAACCAACATACCGTGGAAAATGAGGTTCATTCCCCTTTGATATGTGGCTCCAGCATTCTCAGGCTGAAAGGCATTACGACTCACTCAAACGTCCCGATAGGCCCAGGGCATCTAAAGGCCGTTTTGGACACGTCCTCCTCAGTGATAAATATTTGATTGTACCCTGAGTACCCATCCATAAACGACAAGATCTGGTGATTTACTGCCGAATCGACAAGCATGTCGGCCATCGGCATTGGGTACTCGTCCTTAGGGGTCGCAGCATTTAGGTCTCGGAAGTCTATACAAACTCTCAACTTTTCGTTCTGCTTAAAGATGGGTACGACGTTCGCCAGCCATTGGACATAGCGAATTGGTTGAATAAACCCTGCCTTAAGAAGTCTCTAAATCTAGTCCTTTATCTTCGCCACAACCTCAGGCGCCATGCTCAACAAGTCTCCGATCTAGGCCAAGCAATTCGGTATAGTCCCAAGCAAACAGTCCTTATATTCCATCAACAAGTTTACAATCGATGCCCAGAAGGCTGGGGCAAGTAGGCCACTAATAAACGTGGGCCTCTTGACATCACCGGAACCTAAATCAATTTCCTTGAGCGGATCTTGAACTTCAGCCAAAGTCTCCTCCATCTGGGGTGGCACCGGCTGAAGATGTCTTAATTCCAATCCTCGGCCTGAGTCTTCAACGTTGGTAGAGCACTCAGCCAGATGGGCCTGAGCCAGCGAATAAGGACTACAAAGCAACAAAACTAAAGCAGCATCACTAGAGAACCCAGAATAGGTCACTGGGCAAAAGAGAGCATAGATCTGCATCCTGGTAAGTTTGACGCCATTCCAAATGGCGCATGGAGAAAAATGCCATTCTGATATGGTGTAGGCCCATCAACATCTGACAGCCTAAGGAACCCAGAAAGGGTGTAGCTCAACTGCTCAGTGTCTTCGGCCACTGTCGAGGCCATTGCCATCGCCGTCGGTCTTCCATCCTCGCCCTGACCAACAAACGTGATAGGAGTAATCTCCCCACCATAGAGTTTGGCCTCCACATGATTCGCGTTGACCAGGAAAGGCCTGCTGTCGGCACTCACCCACTCAATCTTTCTCTTGTCATTCCAGAAAACCAGCAACCGATGGAGAGATGAAGGGATGAAACTGTTGGCCTGGATCTAGTCTTGCCCTAGCAAAGCATTATAATTGGCATCGACATCCATAATAAAGAAGGCGGTTAAGGACTCCTTGCCCCCTGATGAGCACATTTATGTGTGAAATCGTAAGGCATAAAGCATACATTTTACCACATTGGACAGAGTTACTTCGATGCTTTCTTGTGCTTTTCAGGTTTTAGGTGAATCCTTGTGAAAATGGAGCAAAAGATGCTAAGAATAGCCGAAAGCGCCCAGGAGTTGAGAAAATCAAGTTTGGATTGAGAACTGAAAGAATCACGCCAATCAATCAAATTTGAATGTGATTATAGTGGGCCCCTTAGAATAATTTTGAGGTGTTAATAGTATGGATGCGTAGCCCGTCGAGTCAGCTTCGCAACGGTTCAAACGGCACTTGATTCCAAGTTGAAACGAAGAAGTTACGACCGTTTTCGTGGATAGGGATTTATTTATAATTATTGACAGTCAACCGGGGACAAAGTAAAGCGGAAGTTCGAATTCCAGGGGCCTTAACACAATTATCAGAAGTTATCTTTCTGTCAGCCGAAAGATTCCATTTGGAAGGCTCTAGAGCAGTCCAACTTCAACTTGAGATATCTTGGGCTTTCGAACTCCAAATTGGACGAAATTTGGGTCTATTTTGGGTGATTTTTCGTAAGAAATACAACAGTGAGGTCCATATAAGCATCCCATGCTCCACGTTTTTTGAAGGACAAATTTGACATTTCATTAATTGTGAGTGGAATCCTAGTCATCATCCTTGCTCTCTCTCTCCTCCAACTTTTCAAGGGCACTTTTGGAATTCTACTTGGGATAGATTTCTTTTGAAAGATATTCTCTCATCTATGGAAGGTTGAAAAGTCATAGATGCCTTGATCTCATTGCTTGGAGAAGACACCTACAAAGAAAAGGAAGTACAAGTTAGAATTAGAAAGTTACTTTTTAATAAATAGAAGGTTTATGATTCTAGGATTCTTTTCTCTCCCTCTTTCTATTCTTTTTCTTTTTTCTTGGGATTCAAGGCAATGTAAAGGAGGAAGGAGAAGAGAATATTCTCTTTCTTAGGGAATATTTCTCCTACCACTTCCCTCTTCTCTCTTCTCCCTTCCCCCTATAAATACCCCTTGCCCTTTGGGTTGTAACAAGTTAGTTTTTAGTTCAATTTTAATTCAGTTTTTAGTTTAATTAATTAGTGAAATTTTTTCTTCTCTTCTTCTAGTTTTTGGCTTTCTAAGTTCTAGTTTGATTTCATGCTTTCAATTTCATGGTTGTGATGCTTTTGATTCATGCTTTAATTTTATGTCTTCAATATGATTGTAATAATTCTAGTTTAGTTTCAAGCTTTCTAGTCTAAGTTTCTAAGTTGATGACAAGACTTGGAGATTTAGAAGAGGAAGCAATTTCAGTCCGGTTCAAGCACATCCGGGTTTTCATTCTCTAAACTCTTAATCTCATTCGCCCTCTCCTCTATCTCTCTCTATCTTCTTCTTCTTCTCCCTCTATTTCTTTTATTTTTTTTTATATGGTTGTGGTTTGTGGATGCACTTTTATTTCCCTTATTCCTTTTTATGTGATTATTATGTGTGGCTGCATTTTTATTCCTTTCAATTTATGTTAGTTTGATAGGTTAGATGCTAATGTGTTAGGATGCCAATTTTATCTCTTAATTTTGTTAGATGCTTATAAGTTAGGTTGCATTAATTTTCATTAGTTTAATTTAACACTTTAATTTGGTTCACTTTGCATTACTTTAAAGTGAGTAAAATAGGGTGGCGTATATCTCCTTGGGTTCGACCCGTAGCTACGATTGATCCGTACGCTTGCGGTTATTATTTTGTGCAAACAAGTTTTTGGCGCCGTTGCCGAGGAGATTATTGTTCACTTTATTTTTCTGATTTTTAAGTAATTTGAAGTGCTTTATTTTATTTTACCTTTTCTTCTAAAAAAAAAAAAAAATCAGTTTTTGAAAACCTCATCTTGTTTCTCTTCTGGTCCAAAGATTGTGCGCCCAATCTAAAGTCCTTCTTATGCTCAAACCCAACCTCTTTTGGTGTCCCTCATAGGATTCAGTTACCTATGACACTACATCTTGACTTGGTTGGATGGAATGGCATATGACTTATCTTTGGAGGTGACCAACTTGGATAATAGGAAAGCAACATAGTGAGTGCCTTAGAAACAGAAACGTATAGTAGTCCTCCATTCTACATTAGAATCCAATTGGAGTCCCCCGTAGGTGGCTCTTGAAGACTATACGGGTTCCCTTGCTGTCAACCTATATGGCAACCTTACAGCTTTGGAACCATTGTTTTAATTTTTGAGGGTAATGCACCAACTGTCTATTTATTCCCTTATGTTTTTAGTGAATTTTTTCTAGTCTTTTATTTGGGATAGGTGGTTAGTTTTCCCCAAGGGAGACCTCAATTTGGGATAGGTGGTTAGTTTAGAATAATGGGAGATACTCTTCCACCTACGACTTTTGGGGAAAGGTGGAACTATGCTAAGGCAACCATAACTTTGGGGAAAATGTTTAAACCGCCGAGGGCGGCCAAAAGAAGAGAGTTAGAGAACAACTTTGCACCACCCCATGATGCCTTTCCCTTGTCACAGCTTCGACAGGTCAGCATCCACCATGTTGACCAGCGGGAAGGGGTTCTCGTCGACCAACATGATGCCTTTCCCCTTGTCTGGGAACTTCAGGCGCCCATCATTAATAACTTTCTGTAATGACATGCACAAGACAATACAATCATTAGTATTATGAGTAAAAGAATTGTGCCATTTGTAATACCTTTTCCCCTTAATCTCCTCGGCCGAGGGTATTTGATGCCCCTCTGACAACTTGATCTGTTTGTCTTTCAGAAGGTGGTCAAAAATTGACTCCGCCTTGGATATATCGTAAGAGTATCGAGCCCTACTAACCAGATTCCTGGCCGGAGTCGGTTTTGGCACTGGACTTGCCCCCGTACGCTCGGCCATGGGAGACAGAGCCTTGCACACATAGGGCTTCCTTGAGACTATCTCGGCAATGCTAACTTCGCATTCCTCATCGACCTCGAGGTCTAAGAAATTAACTGGACTTGGGCTAGGGGTTATAGCCCCCATGATTGCTAGGGCTGATTGCTTATAATAAGTCCCTGAGGATGAAGCCTTTCGGTCTTCTTCCTCTTTGAGGAGCAACTCATAGCTGGTTGCTTGAGCTACGAGCTGACCGAGGTTTGGGAACTCCTGACCGATAAAACATTTTCGTAATTAGAATGAAAGTCTGCCCAGGGCCATCTTTGCATACTCTGGCTCTTGCAAAATAGTCGGGCACTTATATTGTGCCAACTTGAACCTATTAAAGAACTTTGCAGTTGACTCATCCAACTGGCACATGCGTGCCAAATCCGCTATGGAGATGAGGGGATCAATCTGGTAGAACTGGGCATGGAATTGATCCTCCATCTCGTGCCAAGTTTGAATTGAGTCAGCTGGCAAATTAATATACCACGAAAACATAGAATCAATCAGGGAATTTGGAAACAACCTCAGTTTCATGACCTCGTTAGCCCCTAAAGTTCCACACTGGGCAACAAACCTTGCTATGTGCTCGACAGTAGACGTTTTGTCTTCTCTCTAGAACTTACTGAACTATGGAATTTTTTAGGTGTATCCGAAGTCTAACTGGTCATAATACTCTGGGTAAGGCTTCCTATACACCAGCTGGGTAATAGGCCGGAACAAGGGATTAATCTGCTCTTGGATGAACCGAGTCAGATCCTCCTGGTTAACAAGTACTTGATTGGCGTGCTCCGTAACCACTAGCCTCAGCCAGACCTCTGCCTGCCCCTCATTGGGCGGTGGAGGAAAATGTTCAGCACACGACCATTCTGGCTCTGGCAGATTCATCCTGGGCACTACCGGCCTCTGGTAAAAGCTTGTACTTGCGTAGCCAGTGCACTCTCCTCCTCAAGCCTGAAGTCCTGCCGCTGGGCCAACCGTGGTGACTAGCACAGCCGGGTTCCCAACCTGCGCTATCAAAAACATTACTCCGTTCTAGGGAAGCAAAGTCCTAGCTGCTGCACCATTTGGCTGTGCCGGCTGGCTGGACGAACTTCCTGCTTGACCAAAAACTCCAGGATAAGATCCCTGAGCCATCGGCACACCATCTCCTATTCCCATCGTGCTGCCAATTTGACCGATCGGAGTTTGGCCGATACGGAGTTGGGCAACCTAAGGCAGCAGCTGTTGGGCCAGGAACATCGTGACTAACTCCTCAAATCGGGCCTGGGTGCCATTATAAGCCTAGGCCATGGAATCCATAATGGCTTTCATTTCCTCTATCCTTGATTGCAAACATCCTTATGTCTCAGCGGTCGTACGGACCTGCCCTTGCAACAACGCAACCACGTAAGGGGGTACAACAACATCCAACTGTTGTTCACCTTACGCGACCATCTGATTGGCATTTTTGCCGTCAGACTCATCCGAATTGCTATCCCTGTTATGTTGACTCGCTTTGGTTTCCACCATCATTTGTTGAGTGTCCCACCGGGCGTGCCAAAAATGTTATGCTAAAAATCCTGCAACTGGTATAGTGTGGTTGGACAGGTGCAAGACACTTTGACCGATTGTGGCTGACTAGGGTTCTACTCGTGCCCCGGTAATCCGAGGACTTCTCAGGGACAGCAAAACAAACAAATGACCGAAAAACTTGGACAGAATTGCACTTGGATTACTTGACGTGAACGATCTATAGTGCAAATCAAAAGGGTGCATAAAATGAAACAAGAAAAGCCTTAAGTTCATACCATCATGAAGGTAAAGGAAAGAGAATGCAAGGAAATAAAGATAAGTAAAAACTGCAGGTTGGTTATGTGTTTGATTGATGCCTTCTCTCTGCTCCCCCTACTTATTTATATAGTAGGTGTAACCGCCGGAGTCGATTCCCTTGATTATCGGCCATGATTGTGCCACATTCAAGCAACCACCTCTTCTCAGTTCAAACTGTAAAGAAACTGCCTGCAGTGGCAACCACCTTCCACCTTGGCCGATGAAACAACTTCTGACCGAAGGTGCCATGGCACAATCGGTCATTCGCCTGGCCAAGCTGCCCTGTGACCGAGGACCCTTTCTAGACCATGACAAGGTGGAGCACAAACTGGGTGTAATCACCAAGAGGCCAAGAGGCCAAGGTACCAAGGTGCTAAGTGACCAAGGTACCAAGAGGCCAATTGACCAAGGTACCAAGTGACCAAGAGGCCAAGGTACCAAGAGGCCAAGCGACCAAGTGACCAAGTGACCGAGGCCAAGGTACAAAGAGGCCAAGTGACCAAGTGACTAAGTGACCGAGGCCAAGGTATCAAGAGGCCAAGAGGCCAAGGTTCCAAGTGTCACACCCCAAACCACCCCCTGGGAGGATTAGGTAAGTGACCTAAATTGCGTAACGGCAATCTGCCAAATCCCATGGATCTACAAGCAGTGCTTACATTCACAGGACCACATTCATCACTTTACCATAAGTAAGATCAGAGTGCTGCAGATAAACTACAAATGCAATGATAAATAAAAAGCGTAGCGATACAGGAAAAGATGATAATATATACATGGATAAGTTTGATACATTTCCCAACAACCCACGACCTAAGAAACAAAGCTGACAAGAATAAAACTAAAGTTACTACATACATATATATACAGGGTGAGAAAACTCAACCCCAAAAAGAAAAAGAAAGAAACTACAACAGAACCACAGCTAGAACGGGGATAAACTCCTAACAAAAACAAAAAGGAGTCCCCAAGTCAAAACATCAAGTGCACTCTTTAACGGTCTTCATCAATGACCACTGAGAACGTATGCATCATCGGCACGACCTTCATCGGGGTCCATACCAAGATCATCATAATAATTAGGGCTCGCCTCCTCGTAATGAGTCTCCATGCCACAGTGGCATCGATCTGCAAAATCATCTAAGAAAAATAATGTATAACAGAGTGTGAGCCCCCACTGAGCTCGTGAACAAAATATATCATTATGCATGCACGTGCAACCACAATCCACATGATCCTACGTGATATGCAAGTCCAGTTTAATTATTAGCCACCTAGCAATACAACTAAGTCAGGTCAATGCTACTACAATCCCCAATACATGTATCCTTGGTGTGGGCTTCTAACCCCTTCCCGCGATACACCCATTGAGTTGTCGGAGAGGACCAGTCAGCTCCTGGATTCGTTCACCAAGGTCAGTCCGACCAGCCCTCTGTGATTAACCTGTAGGGTAATCCATCACATTTCTCATTTCTTTTCTTTTTTGGCTTATAGCCCGGCATATAGCTCAAAATCACCATTCCGGTGTAAACATATTTCTTTTCATTTCATTTCTTTTCTTTTCTCATATACACATATGGTCACCCTCACAGGCCTGTAACACCTAAACCCCTGTTGGCAAAGGTGCGTAGCACGGGTGATGAAACTCTAACCCCGTGTCTATATGGCATCGTATGAGTCGGGTGGTGTCAACCGCATCCCATTCTACGGGCTACCACATGCCCCATTTCCAAGCCGACTACGGCATCTAGTCTAACAATCACAATCATCATAAAAGATTCACAGTGTTGATCAACAGACAATCATTGTTCAGTACTTGAGTAAATGAACAGAGATTAAATATCACAGCATTTAAGATTTTATAATTATTTGCCGGCATACAGTTAAACATACATATATGACAATACTTCACTCACCTGGGTTTGGTTCTAGGAACTCAGTTGCAAAATCAGTTCCAACAGCAGTCTGATTGTTGTCCTCGAGCGCGGGATCAAATCCTAGATGTAAATCAGAAATTGTCTTATTAAGTTTCCAATCTGTCTCTAGTAGACCTAGGGTTAACCTAAGCTTACTGGGTTGACCCAGTGTTCAATTGGTTCTCACTTGGAATCACTGGGCCTTGCACTGGGCCTTAGGCTCATGTCCCGGTGCATCATCCAGAGTTAGTGGCATAAGGGTAAAATAGTCATTCTCCATAGCTGTACCTGACCCTAGGTCAGATTAAGTTCACAATGCTGTCCACAGCTTGTCTGTGCTGTAGGACCAAGCACAGCAGGGTTTCCTTCACCTGCGGGGTCCACTAGGGTTCCAAAGCATTTCCTTTATTACGATAAATGTGGGGAGGGGCATTTAGGTCATTTCCCAACTTCCCACAGTGTCACATGGCCAATGGGTGAGGTTCCCAAAGCCAGATCAGCATTTCTGCCCATTTCCCTTCACTGGACAATGGCTCTGGGAGTGAATAGTGTCACAGGGTTTTCTTCAAGCATGGATCTCAGTTTCAGCCACATGCAGGGCTGGAATCAAATGTAATATGATGTTTCATGGCTGCAATTACCCAGGGCTAGGTCTGTGTAGCCATGGTTTACATCCAAGGTTCCAAATAGTCAGCCAGCAATGAATCTGGGCAGTGCAGCCATGCACAGCCAAATTTGGCTCTCATAAACAGCAAACCAAAGTTATAAAATTTAATAAAAATCACAAATCTCCCATGCTCTATGCTTGCATGGCAAATCTAGAGCTGTTCAGGGTAAACCCTAGCTGTTCTGGGCTGCCCAGGGAGCAGAAACACATCCAATACATAGGGATTCAAAGGAGAAGCAGGTTAGACATGTAAATATATACCTAAGCAGAGCTGGGAGCCACAAAAATCTTGGCCCAGGTGTGTGTGAGCAGCTTACCCCTCCTTCCTCCCTCTCTTTCTTCTTCTTCTCCTCTTCTTTCTCTCTCCTTTCTCTTCTTTTCCTCTCCATGAAATGAGTAGTAGCAAAGGCTTAAAATGAGCCTAAGGCTCATCTATTTATAGGCCAGCCCTTGACTAGGGCATGTTTGGTTATTAAGTCCCTTTTTGAAAATGAGATTTTAAACTGATTCTGAGTGATTTTGGGCACACTGGTGGGGTCCACAGTGAACTAGGGGTATGAGGTGGTCCCTCAGACTCCCCTCTATCTATGGAGGGTTCCCATGTCCATGTTGGGTGGTCCCCATAATTAAAATCCATTAAAATATGCTGTTTCACTCACTGGGCTATGTCTCTGGGCCTTGTCTACGTCGCCCAATGCCATCGCCCAGAGATTGCAGCAAAGCTGAATCTCAGTGGGGCTTGCACAGGGTTTGACCCTTGGTTAGGGAATTGTCCCCACTTGCCAAATAGAGGATTTTACACACTTTTCCAGAGGTGGGTCCCACACTTATGGGGAGGAGAGAGATTACCTGGAGTTCAGGCCATACATCATGCTATGAGCTGTACATTTGCAGGGGGCTACTATCCACCTCCTAACAGGCATATAGGATGATCCACATAGGCTTTCCTCATCAATCCAAATCATTGGAGTGATACTCCACAGTGTTCTTGGTTGCCTGATCAGGGGTTTCTATCCTTAAATCAAAATTCTAGCCAGTCAGGAGCAGGGTTTGACATTTCTCCCCACCTTATAAAAAATTTCATCCTCAAAATTTGCTTACCTTGCAATTCGAAGAGCTGGGGATATTTCTCCTTCATTTCTTCTTCTCGTTCCCATGAAGCTTCTTCCATTGGGTTATTTCCCCTATGAACCTTTACAAAAGCGACAGTGCAGTTACGAAGGTTATGCTCCTTTCTATCCAATATCTCCGTAGGTTGCTCTTTGTAGGTCATATCCACATCCAACTGTTCAGGTTCAGTTGACAGTACATGTGTCGGGTTGTTAATGTATTTCCTTAGCATCGACACATGAAAAACATCGTGGACACTTGACAAAGATGGTGGTAGTGCTAGTCGGAATGCTACGGGTCCTACTTTGTTGAGTATTTCATAAGGACCGATGCATCTTGGGCTCAACTTGCCTTTCTTGTTAAATCGTAGCAATCCTTTAGTTGGGGATACTCGAAGGAATACTTTTTCTCTGACTTCAAATTCAATGTCCATCCTTCTATTATCCGCATAACTTTTCTATCTTGACTAGGTTATCTTGATCTTTTCTCTTATAATATCCACCTTGTCGCAGGTCGCTTGTATCATCTCAGGCCTGAGATATTTTCGTTCACCAACTTCATTCCAATATAACGGAGTTCTACATTTTCGTCCATACAATGCTTCAAATGGTGCCATGCCAATGGTGGAGTGATAACTTCTATTGTATGCAAATTCCACCAGAGGTATGTGAGCATCCCAATTGTCATTCATTTCCAAAACACAGGCTCGGAGCATATCTTCCAGTGTCTAGATAGTTCTTTTCGACTGTCCGTCCGTCTGTGGATGGAAAGTCATACTAGGATTTAGTTGAGTTCCCAATACCTTCTATAAACTTTTCCAAAACCTTAAGGTGAATCGAGGATCTCTATTAGACACAATACTGACAGGCATGCCGTGTAAGCGGACTATGTTTTCAATGTATATCTGGGTAAGCTTATCCATGGAGTAATTTATCTTAATTGGTATGAAGTGAGCTGCTTTAGTCAGTCCATCTACGATCACCCATATCACATTCATACCCTTCCTGGTGTTGGGCAGACTTGTTAAGAAATCTATAGTGATCCTTTCCCACTTCCATTCAGGTATAGGAAGTGGCTCCAACAATCCATACAGTCGATGTCTCTCTACTTTTATCTATTGACAGGTGAGGCACTTGGATACATAAATTGCTTTGGTCTCCTTCATTCCCATCCACCAGTAATACTTCTTCAAATCCTTGTATGTCTTTATACTTTCGGGGTGGATTGTATAAGGTGAATTGTGCACCTCTTTAAGTATTCGGTCTTGAACGTCAAAATCATCAGGCACACACAGTCTATCTCGAAACTTCAATGCACCATCATGGGCCAAAGAAAAATCTGGGTCCTTGTGGACACCTTGTTGTACTTCCCACATGATCTTGGCCAACTCGGGGTCCAATGGTTGCTTCACAATTATCTCCTCTCGTATCGATGGTTGTAGATCCATGGCCGCTAATTGCATAGCCGTTCCTTCGATCATGAGTTCTAGATCAAGCTTCTGAGCCTCTTCATACAACTGTTCGCTTACAACCAAGGAAGCGAGAGATGCTATCTGAGATTTTTTACTTAACGCATCAACTACAATGTTGGCCTTGCCGGGGTGGTACTGGATTTCACAATTAGTCTTTTACCAATTCCAACCATCGTCTCTGCCTTATATTTAGCTCCTTCTGAGTGAAGAAATACCTTAAACTTTTATGATCGCTGAAGATTTCACTCTTTTCACCATATAGGTAATGCCGCCATATCTTCAACGTGAAAACTACCGCTGCCAATTCTAAGTCATGTGTGGGGTAGTTCTTCTCATGTTCCTTTAATTGTCTAGAGGCGTAGGCGACTACTTTACCTCTCTGCATCAGGACGCCACCCAATCTTATTCTGGATGCGTCGGTGTATACCACCATTCCTCCGGTGCCATCGAGAATGGTCAGAACTGGAGCTGTTACCAAACGGTTTCCCAATTCCTGAAAACTTTTCTCGCACTCTTCATTCCATTCAAATTTGGCTCCCTTCTTTGTGAGTTTAGTCATAGGTGCCAAAATTTGCAAGAATTTTTCAATAAACCATCGGTAGTAACCGGCCAAACCTAAGAAACTTTGAATCTCAGTGGCACTCTTTGAAGTTTCTGATTCAAGAACTGCTTTCACCTTTCCTGGATCCACTTTAATGCCATCTTCAGTAACGATGTGTCCCAGGAATCCAATTTGGTGAAGCCAGAATTCACATTTACTAAACTTGGCATAAAGTTGGTGCTCCCGCAATCGCTATAACATGAAGGTAAGGTGTCGAGCGTGCTCTTCCTCATTCTTGGAGTCACCAGGATGTTTTCAATAAATACAATGATAAATTTATCCAACACGTCATGGAATACTCTATTCATCATGTCCATGAATGCTGCTGGGGCGTTGGTTAATCCAAACGACAAGACCAAGAATTCATAATGTCCATATCGAGTTTGGAACACCATTTTGTGAATATCACCGCTCTTGATCTTCAATTGATGGTATCCTGACCTGAAATCAATCTTGGAGAAAACTCTTGCCCCTTGTAGCTGATCGAATAGGTCATCGATGCGCGGAAACGGATATCAATTCTTAATAGTTAGTTTATTCAGTTTGCGGTAGTCGATACACAGCCGCATACTACCATCCTTCTTCTTAACAAATAGCACGGGTGCTCCCCAGGGTGATACACTGGGTCGTATAAACCCCTTCTTCAGCAGGTCTTGAAGTTGAACCTGCAACTCTTTCAGTTCAATTGGCGCCATCCGATATGGTGCCTTGGATATCGGTGCTGCACTAGGAATTAGATCAATCATGAACTCTATATCGCGGTTAGGCGATAGCTACGTCAGATCATCTGGAAAGACATCAAGAAATTCTTTGACGAGTTCAAGTTCCTCTAAGGGTTTTATCTTTGCCTTCGTGTCTATCACAGTGGCCAAAAAGCCTTGGCATCCTTCGTCTAACAATCTTTGCGCCCGGAGGGCTGATAGGGTTATCTTCCTGGGTTTCCTTCTTGGTTCACTTTGATAGGTGAGGGTTGACCCATCATTCATCTTAAATACTATCTTCTTCTCCGCACATAAAACGTTTGCACTGTAGGCGGATAACCAGTCCATGCCTAGTATCACGTCAAAATCATTTATATCCATCTTTATCAATCGGGCAATTAGTTTCTTCCCACAAATTTCAATTTGACAAGGGTCACAGACCTTCTTTAAACTCACGATACTTGTTGTCGGTGTGCTGACTACTAGCTCATGCTCTATGTCTCTTGGTTGATATTTCATCTTACTTACAAAGGTTGAGGAGACGAAAGAGTGGGTCGCGCCCGAGTCGAATAATACTCGTGCGTGTATGGTTGAGACATTCAAGGTACCTAGGGTTCATAGGTAATTTAGGTTACATGAAGTAAGCCAATTAGTCCCTATAAGTTAGTAGTGTTCAACAAAACTTACCTGTCAATACATCGGGGTTTGCCTCAGCTTCTTCATTCGTCATCGCAAACACCTTTCCTCATGTCCGATTATCCCGTGGCTGAAATGGTCTAGCATAGGGCTGATTCGACGAGTTGTTGCTATATCCACGTGATCCGCAATCTCTAGCCATGTGTCCTTCCTTATTGTACACATAGCACTTATAGGGTGGAACAACTGGTGTTGAGGCTTGACTCCCTTATCTTGTTGCTGGTCGGGCTGGCAAAGCTGCTGTTGTTGCTTGACTCGTAGTCGGTTGAGTAGGTCGATTGAATGTGGGGTGGAAAGGGTTCTGACCCACGTTCGGCCTACGATACGGAGTCAAGATGGAATTTGAGTTGGTTCCACGATAAGCTTTATTTGGCTAGGCATAGGTCTAAAAATTGTTTGGCCTTTTGCCTATAGATGACGTCACAACCTTCTCTTTTTCTTTCTCCTTAAATCTATCTTCCATGGTTTTTGCCTTGTTGACCATCTAAGCATAATCCCGAATGTCCATAATTGACAATATTGATCCGATCTCAGTCTTGAGTCCTTTCTCAAATTTCTTTGCCTTACTAACTTCCCCTTTTAGGTGCTCTGGAGAAAAATGGAATAGGTCTTCAAATCGCTGTTGGTAATCTAGCACTGACTTGGTTCCTTCCACCAGTGCGATAAATTCAGCTTCTTTCCTGTCTCTGAAACTCTCTGGGAAGTAGTTCTTGAAGAAAACTTCTTTAAATTGCTCCCATGTGGCATTCGGGTGAGTAGCTTCCAAGTTAGGTTTAGTAGCTTTCCACCAAGCTTCGGCTTCATTCTGCAACTGATAACCCGCACATATCAACTTTTGTACGTCTGTGCACTCCAGTACTTCAAATGCCTTCTCTAGTGCACTAATCCACCATTCTGGCTACATTGCCTCAGAAGTTATTTTGGAAAATGTAGGTGGTTGGAGTTTCTTGAATCTTTCCATAACCTTGGAGGTAGAGTTCTCCGCTAGGTGTTGAGGCACAGGTGGTGGAAATAGTATGGGCCGATTAGGTGGTGGTGGTGGTGCAGCGCGTTCATGCATTATGGTTGCAAACTGTGTAGACATCTGACCAAGCAATTCTTGCTGTTGTTGCATGGTCCGCATCATAGTGGTCATGAATGCAGCAGTCACATCGCCGCCTGCTACATTTGGCTGAGGTACTGCAACAGTGGCTAATGCAGCCGCTGGGGCCTCTGAGCAACCGATGCCTCAAAATTTTGAGCCTCAGTCCAGTTAGGTAGTTCAACCTCCGGTACAACTCGAGGTTGTTTTCCTTTGCGGCCACCACGTGAACTTCTTCTTCTGGTGTTGAACCTTGTGGCTCTCTGAAAAGAGGAGCACGTTCAATATTCCAATATCGCTCGACAGGGTCAATAATTATTGCCTACCTAGTACAGGTACAAACCTAGTCCATAGTTTCTAGTGAGTTTCATGAGTCACTCCAGTAAGGTGGATTGTTTGATATGTTATTTTGGGTTTATAGTGAAATGTTTCATTTGTTTTGGGTTTTGTTTCTCTTTCTGAAGCATTTTATGTAACAATATGCTATGCATGTCACTATATGAGGGATTTCAAGTTTTTAAAATAGAAGGCTTTTAATTATTTACCTGACCTAACAGGCAAGCAACTCCAACTTCTTCCCTGTCACAAACTCCATCGCAAGTAGGTACTCTATGTCGGCTCTTACTTCTTCAGCTCAGGTCATAAAGTAGTCTCGCTCTTCTGGTCCACTAATGGCAGCAAGGGCTAGATAAAAGACCAATTTGTTCTTGGCTTGGGGTAGTACTAGTCGTATCCGTCTCAGTCTCTCTTGTAGCTGTCTAATATAGATCATAATGCTAGGGTTTCCAGCCTTGGCTGAGGTAATAGGTCCTGTCATAGAAAATGGTTCTAAGCATTAGGTCATACTTAATTAAAAGAATTAAGTACATGTCTGTTGGAATTTAAATGACCAAGATTCAATAAAACTAATCTTAGGTTGGCTCGAGGTACCTTTACGTCTAAGTGTTTTGATTGACTAGACAGCCTATAAGGTCATATTCTTGGCTGACTTAAATTTTGGATGGGGTAATATCTACGCTCCCCACACGTCGTAAATACATATTACAACATACCTACATAACTAAGGTCTGTTTCACACAGCAACACCCCACACAGTTCGTACATCTCAATATTCAAGCATGTAATAATTTAATATTACATACACTAATTCCCATAGGTACGTATACATATTTATATTTATATATATTTGGTACTCATAATAAACATATCCACAAAATTTCCAAGTCCCTTTGTGTTCTACTCAAACCATATGTGGAAATTTCACCCCTTTGATTTTTAAGAAAGTTGTGTTTGTTTAATTCTTAAATTAACAATTCTTTTTTTTTATATATATATATTTTTTAAAACATTAATAAGAGTCTATACCTTTGTGTTTCCCAAGGTTATTTTAGGTATATCCTAAGTTTCCATGAGTTAAAATCTGAAAACCAGCAAAATTCATTCACTGGGCGATGCCTCTGGGCGTTGGACACATCGCCCAGTGCCATCGCCCAGAGAATCGGGGGCCCAGTATATGAGTCTGAGAGGGGCCCATTTGCTTTCTTACTTCTTCTAAACTCTTCCAAAATCCTAGGAAAAGTCTTTGGAGGGTAGTGTGACTAATTCTTGGAGGGTAGTGTGACTAATTCCACACCAAATCCTAGTGTTTCCTCAAGTTCTTCGTGAATCTTCACATGCCTAAGTAAGACTTTTGGTTGCTTTCCCTATTTCAGCTTTTCCTTTTTGTTTTCCCCACACTTTGGCTAGGGTTTTGCCAAAACTTCTTGCCCTAACTATCTCTTTCCTTCTCTTTTTGTAGAAAATGTCTACAAGCCATCGTACAGCTAGGAAGTCGGTAGCCCAAAAGAGACTACGAGTTGAGTCTGATCATTCTTCACCATCCTCAATGCCTCCATCATCTCCTAGAGATGATTCTTCTTCTTCAGGGGAGCCCGAGTTCGATCGGTTCCATTTTTCTAGGTACGAGCATGCTAAGGTTTGGAATGATTTTAGTTCGCTAAAAATTGTGAACGCCCGGGTGGTTCGGGTGGAGGACTTTCACTAATACAACCTATTTGCTAGGTTCAATGCCCTAGGTTGGGCATCTATGCTGTCTCCTACCGAGCCTTGTTATCCCAACTTGGTTTGGTACTCTATTGCAATTTGGTGCTGTCTGGGGCACAAGAGTTCGGGCTACTGAGTAGGGTGAAGGGAGTGGATTTCAATCTGACCACTGCTTCACTAGCAGAGATCCTGAGTTTACCCAACACTGGGGAGAGGTTTACTACAAACCCAGGATGGACATCTCTGAGATGTTCTCATTGGAGACTAGGAGGATAGTCTTCAGAGCATTGACAAGTTCACCGGACACTCCCAAGTCCGAGGCTTCTTACAAGCCCAGTGCACGAGTGATCAGTAGGTGTGTTACCTACAATATTTATCCCAAGGGCGGGAACAGAGGCAGGATATCCATGATGAGGGCATATATCACATACTATCTACTAGAAGCTGGTAGAGGGGGTCCGATCATAAACCTCCCATACCTTTTACTCTAGGTGATGTTGTATCATGCTCAGAACCCAGCTGATGGGAACCTTCCATATGGGAAGTTCCTTACTCTAGTCTTTCGATATTTTGGGGTTCCTTTGACGGGTGAGTTCATGGAGAAGGACAAATCCAGGCCTATTGATAAGACCTCTATTCTGAAGATGAAGGTGCCTGGGGAGGATCCACCAGAGGGTGAGGAGCAGATGGAGATGTAGCAGGATGTGGAGGAGTAGGGTGATGATGTGCATGATGAGGAGGTGCACAGAGTGGAGCAGGATGTCATCGGGGGTGTACATGATGAGAGGTAGGACATTAGTGCAGAGGATGTGGGTTAGGGCGACTTTGAGGGTGTTGACACTCAGTTCACTGACTTACCTGCTTATGAGGCGACGGGTGCCACCAGTGCTCAGATTTCAGGGCCTTCAGAGTGGGCACAGATGATGTCACATTTTCAGAGCCTTGGTTGTCAAACTCTACCCTCTGACTGGCTAGAATCTGACTGAAGTGCAGGAACCTCGGATCAGGCAATCGAATTCACTGTGGAGCATCGCTCCAGTGGTATGGAACAATGAGGAAACTCAGTGCATGTCCTCCTATACACCTGTGAGAAGATGGACAGCAGACCCTTGCTCTTGTACAGCTCACAGCCTGATGTATGACTTGGATCCCAAGTAATCTCTCTCCTCCTTCAAGTGGTGGGACCCACCTCTAAAAAATCATATAAAAACCCATGGTGGGCATGTGGGCACAATACCCTAACCCAGGGTCAAACCCCTGTGTTATGCAGGAATTCTCTGGGCGATGGCACTGGGTTATGCAGGAATGCCCAGAGACATCGCCCAGTGGCTATTTTTGAATATTTTTAATTATTTAAATTGTGGGGACCACCCAACTTGACCAAGGGAACTCTCCAATGATAGAGGGGACTCTAAGGGACCACCTCATATCCCTGGTTCAGTGTGGACCCCACCAGTGGACCCTGAATTGAACATAATCAATTCCAAAAATTAGTTTTTAAAAGAGGGGACTGTTGCCAAACATGCCTTAGTTGGCTTTTGGCTATAAATAGGAGGCCTTTTGGTTCATTTAGAACCCTTGGCAGTAACTGAATCCGAAAGAGAGAAGAGAGGGAAGAAGAGAGAGAAAGGAAGAAGAAGGAGAAGAAGGAAGAAGGAGGAAGAGGAGGGAGCTGCTGCCACCCATCCCTGCTCCATCCGAGCTTGCTCTCCTGCATATCCAGGTATAAAACCCCTATGTATACCTGCTGGTTCCATTTTCCCTCCTTGTTTCTTGCATTTTTGCAACCCTGGGCAGCCCAGAACAGCTTGGGTTTGCCCAGTCTTGGTCCAGATCAGCCATGCAGACCTTGTGCATGGTAGATCTAGGTTTTTCTATTAAAATCAACATTGTGTTATGCTGCTGCCTTGGCTGAATCCTGGCTGTGCATGGTTGCACTGCCCAAATCCCCTTCTGGTTGCTGGATTGAAGCCCAGACTGAAAGCCAGGGCTGCAGAGAACAAACCCTAGGTGGTTGTAGCCCTGGAACCTTGTTAAACATACATATCCAGCCTTGCATGTGGCTGAATCCCAAGTTCTCAGATTTGTAAAACCTTGAACACTATTCACTAGGGTTATTTGGGCAGCCAGATCCAGCCTGATGGTGGATTTGCTGGGCGATCACCCTATGGCAAATGGTAGACCACCACTAGGGCTACCCAACCACCCCAACATGCAGAGGATCCATTGGACCCTTGGCCCTGCAAAGCTCAGCCTAGGAAGCTCAGCCCTACTGTCGATTGTAGGCACTGGGCGATGCAGTAAGGCCAAGAGACATCGCCCAGTAAAGGAATCTTTTGATACAAAAGGGCAGAATTGTAATTTCCTATAGGATTTGATCCTTGGACACTGTGGGATGTGGGAAATGACAAAAATGACCTTCCCCCACATCTATCCATATGTGAAAATTGGTTGGAACCCTAAGTGGGCCCCGCAGGCAGCTGTGCCTTGCTGTGCTTGATCATACTGCACTGTCTTGAGTTGGACAGCAGTATGTTATAATGTAAAATATATTGTGGACCAAATTTGACTTAGAGGCAGGTGTGGGCACTATAAATGACCAAATTGCCCCTATGCCCTAGGCACTGGCCCATGCACCGAGACATGACCTAAGACCTAGTGCAAGCCCGATGTTTCCAAATGAAACCAACCAAACCCCGGGTCGACCCAATAAGATAGGGTAACCCTAGGGCACCAGTGTAGGGCCAATAACTGAATAAAATACTATTTGATTTTTATGTTTAGGATCTGATCCTGTGCTCGAGGATAATAATCAGACAACAGCTGGAATTGAATCTGTGATTGAGTACCTAGAGCCAAGTACTGGTGAGTGAATGATATTATCGTATGTGCAAATGTAATTATAATCTAATGCCAACTATTAATAATTGAATCTTATCTATTATGCTATTTACATACTTATAATAAAAGTTACTCAAATCACTGCATAATCACTGTTGTCGATCAACGCTGTGAAATGAATATGATGATTGTGATTGTTAGAATAGATGCCGTACTCGGCTTGGAAATGAGGCATGTGGTAGCCCGTACTATCAATGCGGTTGACACTACTTGAGTCATACTATACTATATAGACATGGGGCTAGAGTTTCATCACTCGTGCTACAAACCCTTGCCAGTAGGGGTTATGGTGCTGGATGCCTGGGAAGCAATTATCAGGGAGTAAATAGGATCGGAACACCGAAAGGTGCAATTATCAGAACACCGGAAGGTGCATATATCGGAACACCGGAAGGTGCATAGATTCACAACACCTATATGGTGCATGAGGGAAGAAATGATTGTTTACCAGGATAATCATAGAGGGCCGGTCGGGCTGACCTAGGAAGGGATGCTGGAGCCGACTGGTTTTCTCCAACAACCCCATGAGTGTATTGCGGGAAGAGGTAACCAAGCCTACACCAGGGATACATGCATTGGGATTGTAGTAGCATAGACCAGACTTAGTTGTAATGATAGGTGGCTAACAATAAAATTGGACTTGCATATGATGTAGATCATGTGAATCTGTGGATTGTGGTTGCATATGCATGCATGGTGGATGTTATTTGCTCACAAGCTCGGTGGGGCTCACACTCTGTTATATGTTGTTTTGTTCTTAGATGATCTTGCAGGTGGATGCCGCTGTGGCATGGCGGGCTATCTTGAGGAGGAGAGTCCTGGTGTGTATGATGATGTTGGTATGGACCCCGATGGAGGTCATACCGATTCTACGTACTTTCTCGGTGGTTGTGGATGAAGACCGTTGAGGAGTGTTTCTGATGTTTTGTGTTGGGAGCTCCTTTTTTATTTGTTAGGAGGTTTCCTGTTTTGACCGTGGATCGGTTTTAGTTATTGCTTTTGTTTTCTTTCTTTCTTTTGGGGTTGGGTGCCCTAACCTTGTATATAATCATGTATGTAGTACTTAACTTATCAGTTTTTCTTTTACTTGGTTGTGGGTTATGTGTGCCGGGGAAATGTTCGAACAAGACTTATTATGTATATATTAACACCATTTCTCGTATCGCTATGCTTCTGGTTATTTGTTTAAATTGTAGATGTTCTGCATTACTCTAATCTTACTTATGATTAAGATGTGGATATTGGTTCATGAATGTAAGCACTGCTTCTAGATCCGTGGGATTTGGCGGATTGCGGTCGTGCAATTCGGGTCACCTACCCAATCCTCCTAGGGGGTGGTTTGGGGTGTGACATCGGTACCCAGATTTTAGATATGGCGACTAGGATGGATCGGGCCTTCACTTCCTTGGAGAGTAGAGTGGGATCTGTTGAGCAGCGCTTGGACTTTTGGGACAGATTCTATTGCGTTGACTCATGCTAGACACAGCCTCCTTCGCGCAACCTTCCTCCTCCGGAGTAGTTCTCCTAGTCAGCTCAGATGTTTATTCTTATGTGGTTCAGACATATCTTTTTCTTTTTATGCCTATGTATTTTCCTTTGTTTGGGATGTTTCTAGTTTAGTGTTTTTTGTTTTCTTTTCAGCTTATGTAAATATGGAAGTAATGCTTTCAATCGGACTTATGTAGTGGCTTAGCCATAGTTATCTTTTAAATTTAGTGGAATTATGCATTTTTTATTTAATTGCAACTGCCTCCCCTATAGCTTTTAGTTGGTACTTGTTTTAGTGTTGGTAGCTTATTAACCCTAATCTGCACCCCGTAAATGTAAGAAGAGCCTCACGCTCTGATACCAAGTTCTATCACACCCCAAACCACCCCCTGGGAGGATTAGGTAGGTGACCCAAATTACGTAACAAAAATCCATCAAATCCCACGGATCTAGAAGCAGTGCTTACATTCACGGGACCACATTCATCACTTTACCATAAGCAAGATCAGAGTGCTGTAGATAAACTACAAATGCAATGATAAATAGAAAGCGTAGCGATACGGGAAAAGATGATAATATATACATGGATAAGTTTGATACATTTCCCGACAACCCACGACCTAAGAAACAAAGCTGACAAGAATAGAATTAAAGTTACCACATACATATATATACAGGGTGAGAAAACTCAACCCCAAAAAGAAAAATAAAGAAACTAAAACAAAACCACAGCCAGGACGTGGATAAACTCCTAACAGAAACAAAAAGGAGTCCCCAAGTCAAAACATCAAGTGCACTCTTCAACGGTCTTCATCAATGACCATCGAGAACGCACACATCATCGGTACCATCTTCGTCGGGGTCCATACCAAGATCATCATAATAATTAGGGCTCACCTCCTCATAATGAGTCTCCATGCCACAGGGGCATCGATCTGCAAAATCATATAAGAAAAACAATGTATAACAGAGTGTGAGCCCCCGCAAAGCTCATGAGCAAAATATATCATCATGCATGCACGTGCAACCACAATCCACATGATCCTACGTGATATGCAAGTCCAGTTTAATTATTAGCCACCTAGCAGTACAACTAAGTCAGGTCAGTGCTACTACAATCCCCAATACATGTATCCCTGGTGCGGGCTTCTAACCCCTTCCCGCGATACACCCATTGAGTTGTTGAAGAGGACTAGTCAGCTCCCACATTCGTTCACCAAGGTCAGCCCGACCAGCCCTCTGTGATTAACCTATAGGGTAATCCATCACATTTCTCATTTCTTTTCTTTTCTGGCTTATAGCCCGGCATATAGCTCAAAATCATCATTCCGGTGTAAACATATTTCTTTTCTTTTCTCATATACACATATGATCACCCTCACAGGCATCCAACACCTAAACCCCTGTTGGCAAGGGTGCGTAGCACGGGTGATGAAACTCTAACCCCATGTCTATATGGCATCGTATGAGTTGGGTGGTGTCAACCGCATCCCATTCTACGAGCTACCACAAGCCTCATTTCCAAGCCGACTACGACATCTAGTCTAACAATCACAATCATCATAAAAGATTCACAGTGTTGATCAACAGACAATCATTGTTCAGTAATTGAGTAAATGAACAGAGATTAAATATCACAGCATTTAAGATTTTATAATTATTTGTCGTCATACAGTTACACGTACATATATGATAATACTTCACTCACCTGGATTTGGTTCTAGGAACTCAGTCGCAAAATCAGTTCCAACAGTAGTCTGATTGTTGTCCTTGAGCGCGGGATCAAATCCTAGATATAAATCAGAAATTGTCATATTCCAATCTGTCTCTAGTAGACCTAGGGTTAACCTAAGCTTACTAGGTTGACCCGGTGTTCAATTGGTTCTCACTTGGAATCATTGGGCCTTGCACTGGGCCTTAGGCTCATGTCCCGGTGCATCATTCAGAGTTAGTGGCATAAGGGTAAAATAGTCATTCTCCATAGTTGTACCTGACCCTAGGTCAGATTAAGTTCACAGTGCTGTCCACAGCTTGTCTATGCTGTAGGACCAAGCACAGCAGGGTTTCCTTCAGTTGCGAGGCCCACTAGGGTTCCAAAACATTTCCTTTATAAAGACAGATGTGGGGAGGGGCATTTAGGTCATTTCCCAACTTCCCACAGTGTCACATGGCCAATGGGTGAGGTTCCCAAAGCCAGATCAGCATTTTTCCCATTTCCCTTCACTGGGCGATGACTCTGGGCGTTGGGTGCATAGCCCAGAGTCTGCAAATCGACAAGGGCTGAGATTCCAAGGTTAGGCTTTGTGGACAGTGTTCAAATCTGATCCCCATGCATGTTAGGGGGTCTGGTAGCCCTAGAAATGGTATACCTTTTGGTCCAAATGGATCTTCCATCAGGTCCACCATTTGGCTGCCAGTGGCTGCCTAGACAACCCAGTGAATAGTATCATAAGGTTTTCTTCAAGCATGGATCTCAGTTTCAGCCACATGCAGGGCTGGAATCAGTTGTAATATGATGTTTCATGGCTGCAATTACCTAGGGCTAGGTCTGTGTAGCCATGGTTTACATCCAGGGTTCCAAACAATCAGCCAGCAGTGGATCTGGGCAGTACAGCCATGCACAGCCAGATTCGGCTCTCATAAACAGCAAACCAGAATTATAAAATTTAATAAAAATCATGGATCTCCCATGCTCTATGCTTGCAGGAAGATCTGTAGCTATTCAGGGCAAACCCTAGCTGTTCTAGGTTGCCTAGGGAGCAGAAACACATCCAATACTTAGGGATTTAGAGGAGCAGCAGGTTAGACATGTAAATATATTCCTGAGCAGAGCTGGGAGCCACAAAAATCTAGGCCCAGGTGTGTGTGAGCAGCTTCCCCCTCCTTCCTCCCTCTCTTTCTTCTTCTTCTCCTCTTCTTTCTCTCTCCTTTCTCTTCTTTTCCTCTCCATGAAATGAGCAGTAGCAAAGGCTTAAAATGAGCCTAAGGCTCATCTATTTATAGGCCAGTCCTTGACTAGGACCTATTTGGCCATTAAGTCCCTTTTTGAAAATGAGTTTTTAAACTGATTCTGAGTGATTTTGGGCACACTGGTAGGGTAGACAGTGAACTAGGGGTATGAGGTGGTCCCTTAGACTCCCCTCTATCTATGGAGGGTTCCCATGTCCATGTTGGGTGGTCTCCATAATTAAAATCCATTAAAATATGTTGTTTCACTCACTGGGCGATGTCTCTGGGCCTTGTCTGCATCACCCAGTGCCATCGCCCAGAGATTGCAGCAAAGCTGAATCTCAGTGGGGCTTGCACAGGGTTTGACCCTTGGTTAGGGAATTGTCCCCACTTGCCAAATAGAGAATTTTACACACTTTTCCAGAGGTGGGTCCCACACTTATGGGGAGGAGAGAGATTACCTGGAGTTTAGGCCATACATCATGCTATGAGCTGTACATTTGCAGGGGTCTACTATCCACCTCCTGACAGGCATGTAGGATGATCCACATAGGGTTTCCTCATCAATCCAAATCATTGGAGTGATACTCCACAATGTTCTTGGTTGCCTGATCAGGGGTTCCTGTCCTTAAATAAAAATTCTAGCCAGTCAGGAGCAGGGTTTGACACCAAGAGACCAAGGGACCAAGGTACCAAGAGGCCAAGTGACCAAGGTACCAAGTGACCAAGAGGCCAAGGTACCAAGAGGCCAAGCGACCAAGTAACCAAGTGACCAAGTGACCAAGTGACTAAGTGACCAAGTGACCAAGGCCAAGCGACCAAGTGACTAAGTGACCGAGTGATCGAGGCCAAGTGACCGAGGCTAAGAGACCAAGTGACCAAGGCCAAGGGAGCGAGTGATCGAGGCCAAATGGACGGACGAGACGATAGCCTGGCATGCAAGTGAGGCTGACGGGCGATTGCCCATGGGTGACGGGAGATTGGCGAATGAACAACTGGCTGACGAACGGGTGAGTGGCCTAGGCTACAGGTAACTGGCCAACGAGCAAGTGACTGAGCCGATAGGCGATGGGCCGTGGGTGATGAGCGATTGGCCGCAGGAGAGTGACCGGGACGATGACCTAGCGGGCGACTGACGGAGGACGATGGCCGATCGGCCTCGAGTGACGGGCGAGTGGCCTAGGCAAAGGGTGATATGCCATAGGCGAGCAAGAAGAAAGAAAAAAAAAAAAAGGGCCATGGGCGACCAACCACGGGTGAAAAGAAAAATCAAGGGGCGACAAGGTTGGGTGAGAGCACAAAGAGAGAGAAGAAGTAGAAAAGAAAAAGTAAGAGAGAGAAGAAGAAGAAAAGAAAAAGTAAGAGAGAGAAGAAAGAAAATTGAGCAAAAAAAGAAAGAGAAAAAATTTGGCCACGGCCATATCTGAAGGCCATGGACAACGAGCGAGAGTCAAGATGGCTGTGGGCGAGAGACCGTGAAGGCCATGGGCGATAGCCATGGGCAAGAACCAAGATGACCGTAGGCGACGGCCGCGAGCGAGGACCAAGATGGTTGTGGGCTAGAGGCACGAGGGCCGCAAACAACAACCGCCTGGCGAGAGCTAGACTGTGGGTAACATCCTGGCAGGCAAGAGCGAGACCGTGTCGATGGCCACGGTTGACAGCCTGGCACGGCGAGAGCGAGACCTTGGGAGATGGCCGTGGGCGACAGCCTGGAGTGGGCGAGAGCAAGACCAAGGGCACTTGGCCAATGTTGCGGCCAAGAACTGCAGACCACGGGCAAGTGCTTCAGACCACTGAGCGAGAGCCACTTGGGCGAGACCAAAAGCTGCGGGTGGCGAGAGCCCTTTGGCGATGGACGAACAGCTCCGTGGGGGAGAGCCTTTGGGCAACGACGAACAGCCATGGGTGAGAGCCCTTGGGCGACGACGAACAGCCACGAGCGAGAATGGCGCTTGGGCCACTACCCTGGGCGAGAACACAAATGAAGGGCAAGAGCAGTTGGAAGAAACCAAGTGACCGAGTGCAAGAAGAGAGAGAAGAAGGAAAACATCTAAGGAGAGAAAGAGTAGAAAAAAGGGGGTTAAAGTGTAGTGGAGAGGATTCGAACCCCTCACCTCTCCCACTCACTAAAAACTTCTCATAAAGCTCCTTCAAGAAGGCTTATTTATGACAAGCCCCTCACTAGCATAAAGACAAGAACATTACTCACTTGAGCACTCCGTTCCAAGAGAGTGGAGGGCATTTGATAAACCCAAAATTATATCGGCCAATCGTGAACCACCATGTGTCCTGGCCCAAGTGGGAGGACCATCCCAAGCTAGGCCGCGTTATGTCTCACTTGATTAGCCCGGAAGGCAAAGAACCAACAAGGACGTCCAAGAACCAAGATCAAGTACTACACGCAAGCTACTAACATCATCGACAAGATATACATCACCTCATCAGTTGAGGGTACCACCTACCAGAGGTACAATTCTAGATGGACTCATGCACCAAGGACCTTATCCAATATACAAGGGGGCATGCGTGTCTATCTACCGAGAACATCTTCCCTACTAGGACTCTATCTCCCAAAAGGGAGCAACCAACCAAGAGAGGAATCCTACCAACTAGGAATGTCTATCTACTACGAGGATTACGCGTTACCAACTGGGACTCTCCACACCACCTCACTCCACTATAAATTCCAGGGTACTCTACCCCATTAACCCATCTTGAATTCTAACTATTCATCTATTTGCCCAGAGAGATCTAACGTAGGCATTGGAGAGTCCTAGGTCAGAACCACACCGGTTCTCCTTTGTCACCCAGGTCCTTTTGCAGGTTACGGCACTCGAAGGGACCACCAGCCGATTTCTTGACACAACACCTCCCTTTTGCCCTTCTTTTTCTCTCTCTCTCCAACCCCCATCCTTGCCCTCACCCTCTCTCTTAACATATATTATAATATATAATATAGGGAAAAAGATCTCTACTTGGTGGTGTTTCCTACGCCCTATCACAAGTCACCGTGAGATGATGCCTCCGTCCCCTGGGTAGATACCCAGGCGTGCTCACCCATTGGCCCAGACGCTTGTGTAGAGACCATGCAACCAAGTAGAGATCTCTTTCCCATATAATATATATTGTATAATATATAAGATATTATGGATAATATAATATTTTACCAAAAAAAAATGGATAATATGATACATAATATATTCTTCACAAAAGACATACCAAACCAATTTTTCATTAGATAATCTATTATGTCTAATATTAACCAAATGATTATTATTAATAGCCCATAACCTATTGTCATATTTCATTATTCATAAATATAAATACAAAGTATGCCAAAGAGATTAATTATTCATAAATATAAATACTGTCACACCCCAAACTACCCCCTGGGAGGATTAGGTAGGTGACCCGAATTGCATAACGGCAATCCGCCAAATCCCACGGATCTAGAAGCAGTTAATACATTCACGGTACTACATTCGTAACATTACCATAGGTAAGATCAGAGTGTTGCAGATAATCTACAATTATAATTCAAGAAAGAGAAAGCGTAGCGATACGGGAATGATGGTGATATATATATATATATATATATGTATGTTCTGAAACATTCCCTAGTACAACCCACAACTGAAAAATAAAACTGACATATACATAACCAAAAAGAAAAGTACATATATATACAGGGCGAGATAATTCAACCCCAAAAAGGAAAGAAAAGACTAAACCAGAAACAGAAAATGGGGAAAGCTCCTATCAAAAACAAAAAGGAGTCCACAAGACAAAAAGCATCAGAAGTGCCCCTCACTTGTCTACGTCAATAACCACTGAGAATGCTTGCATCATCAATACGACCTTTGTCAAGGTCCACACCAATAGCATCATAATCACAAGGGCTCTCCTCCTCGTAATAAGCTGCCATACCACAGTGGCATCCACCTACAGAATCATCTAGAAGAAAAAGCATACATAACAGAGTGTGAGCCCCTATGAGCTCGTGAGAAAAAGATATCATCATGCATGCATATGCAACCACATTCCACATGATCCTACATAATATGCAAGTCCAGATTATTTATTAGCCACCTAACAATACAACTAAGTCAGGTCAGTGCTACTATAATCCCCAATACATGTATCCCTGGTGTGGGCTTGGTTACCCTTTCCCGTGATACACCCATTGAGTTGTCGGAGAGAACCAGCCGGCTCCAGCATCTCCCTACCCAAGTCAGCCCGATCGACCCTCTAGATTGAACTTGTGAGGTAACCGACTCAATAATAATTTCACCTTTCGGTGCTTCTCGACATGTAATTCGAGGATAAACTTTATGTGGCATATAGCCAATTCACCTATCTGTGCTTCCCAAGCTTGTAGCCCAAGGCTTCCTGGCATATGTGCCCTGGGGCATCCCAGCTGTGCTGAGGCTTCCCTGCGTAAACGTTCAAGGTTATATAGTAGTCCTCATAGTTATCCAACACCTTAACCCCTGTTGGCAAGGGTGCGTAGCACGGGTGATGAAACTCTAGCCCCATGTCTATATGGCATCGTATGAGTTGGGCGGTGTCAACCATATCCCATACTACGGGCTACCACCAGCCTCATTTCCAAGCCGACTACGGCATCTAGTCTATCTATCACATTCATCCTGATAAATTCAAGTAGTGTTGATCAACAGTCACATGATGTGTAATAATTGAGAAATCTTAATTGAATAAGTAACACAACATCATAATTAAAGAATTTAAACTGCCGACATAATTAATATTATTACATGTACATACACGATAACATTTCACTCACCTGGGTCTGCTTTTAGGAAATTAGTTGTAGTTTTAGTTCCGACTGCAGTCTAGCTGTAAGCCTTGAGCGTGCGATCAAACCCTAGATATAAATCAAAAATATGTCATTTAATATTTTGTATTGTTTTTGGATGTCCTAGGGTTGATCTAGGCTCACTGGGTTGACTCGGTGTACAGTTTGTCATCACTTGGAAATCTTTGGGCCTTGCACTGGGCCTTAGGCCTATGTCCCGGTGCATCATCCAGAGGTTGTGGTCTAGGCACAGAATGGTCATTTATCACATTGGTACATGTCCCTAGGTTATTAAAGCTTCACAGTACAGTCCCCAACTTGGCAGTGCTGCAGAACCTTCACAGACAGGGTTTCCAAGCCCTGCGGGGCCCACTTGGGTACCCAAGGTATTCATTCATGTGGACAGATGTGGGGAGGGGCATTTTGGTCATTTTCCACTTTACTACACTATTTTATAGCCCATGGGTGAAGTTCCCCAAGTCAGATCAGCATTCCAACCAACTTTCATTCACTGGGCGATGTCTCTAGGTGATGTCTACATCGCCCAGTGCATCGCCTAAAGATTGCAAAACCAGGAATAGGCTGAGATTCCTAGGTTGTAGGCCATGGGCAGTGCATGGATCTTCTCCCTATGCATGTTAGGTCATTATGGACCCCCAGGGGCATACTTTGCACTGGTCCCATTGGATTTTCACCTGGGCCCACCACTTGGCTGCCAGGAGCTACCCAGACAGCCCAGTGAATAGCAACCCAGCATATCTTCGGATGCAAATCATGGTTTTGGGTGCATGCAAGGCTGGATTCATGTTTATTACCATGATCCAAGGCTGTTACAGCTTAGGGTTATGTTGCATGCAGCCAGAGCACACTGATCTAAGCCCAGACTACCTGTTCTTGGTGTAACAGGGTAGTGCAGCTTGGCACAGCCTGGGTTTCGGTCTCAGATGTAAAACAGCCATTAAATCATGGTTGAAATACTTACATCTTCCATGCATCAGGTTTGCATGGTGGATCTGAGATAGTTCATGGCAGCCCCCAGCTGTTCTGGGTTGCCAATGGTCAAAAACCTATCTAAACAGCAGAGATCCATGGAGATACATAGAGGATAGCAGTATAGCTGTCACGCCCCTATCTCGATATAATATATATTGCCACATAGAGGTATGACTAGGACAATCACACATCATCCCATCACCTACCAAGATCGCAAATATAGTGTCTCGAGCCACAGTCCACCTTGTCATCACATTAAGACGATAGAAAGGAACGTACCGAAAGGAATAAACCATTCCAACCACAGAGTTAGCGGAAGCAACATTAAATTCAAATATGGGAAATTATAGAGCATCGGTTCTCCAATGATAACACATAATACTATAACAGTGTTCATAACCATCCAATCTCTCCTAATAATTAAACATATAGTTTATACATGATTGTGGAAAGAATACAAAAATTAAATAAAGAAACAATTGCCCCAAGGGCATAAATTCTTGGGTGTACATCTACATCCAAACCACGGTCATCAACTTTACTTGATTTGCATCCAACGGTGCTCATCAAGAGGCTATCTGCATATAAACTAAAAAGTGGTTGTACAACGGGGTTAGCTACAATAGCTAGTGAGGGAGCAAAGGGGAATGCGCACACATCACACAATCAATATCAAACAGAATGATGCATGCTAATGTTAGATTCATTTTCCACATAGCACACAATTCTATTGGTCAAGTATATGCTACTGTGATAACTCGGGAGACACTGAGGGTCACTTATCCTATCGCCCCAGTGAAACCTCAATTATCACAGAGGGACCTGTGCTGGTAGAAGCCATCATGACCACCCAGTGGCAAACCCCGATAGCCATCACTACCCCTGTCCTGGCCTCTCCCACCTCCATAGACCACAGGTGCTCAGCCTATCCAACACATAAACCCCTGTTGGCAAGGGTCGTAGCATAAGGGAATAAGCATCCTAGCCGCAGATATACTATATTCAAGTCTTATCGTCCCGAGAGGTATTTTGGGTGCATCAACATCCAATTCCATCTAGTACCCAGGTAGCAGCATGGCATGGAACATACAGTTTAGGATGACATAACAGTAGTTTTCATAATTTAAATAAATTGGGGTTTTGGTACTGACACACCCGACACCGTAGCCCGATACAATGGTGAGCGTACTATCACATTCTCAATAGTTCACAATATGAATAAAATGCAATGCGCACCATGCTTATAAATATACCATAACATGCTTAATATTAACAATTATATAATATTCAAACCAAACAAAGTCACCCAGAACCCACTCACCTAACTCGGGTACCACTCAACGTGATTGACATGAATCTCCCCGAGCATCGGGTGTCATCCGGCGTGGTTCGCATGAATCTAACCGGTGCACCAACCTAACATACAAAAGAATCCATTAAAACAGGTATAGAAGGGTCCCATGCTAGGCCCTCAAGGTTAAAACCAAGTATCCACCAAGATAGCACAAGTGGACTCACGGGCGGTCTCAGCAGAGGTGAATCTGCCCCTGGCTCCATTCAGGCCAAAAGGTAAAATCAGGGTGAGCGGACCCACGAGCGGAACTTCTTAGTTGAATCCGGTCATTGATCCGTTTGACACCTAAGGCAATCATAAAAGGGAGCGGATCCACAGGCGGATGTGCTTCTTGGGTCCGCCCCTGCATCCGTTCAATTTCCTGAGACAGACCCGAGAGCAACAGGCCCCGGGCAGTGGCAAACAGAGTGAATCCATGCCTTCATCCACTCAGGCTAACATACAGGGTTTATATTGGGCAAACTGACAGGCGGTACCATGATAGATGGATCCGATCGTTCATCCGTCGACAGTCTCTTTCGAGATTTTAAAGAATTTTAGCTCCAGCTTAGAGCTCCTTAACACCTCAGAAACAGGGGAGGGGTGTCTAAGCCTTCCTAGGGTCACTAGAGCCTAGGCTTAACCCCGTGGATTCAAGATCCTACAAGGTTTGGTCTCAATTAGGGTCTAAGGGTTGGGTTTCAAGTTCAAAACCAGGGGTTCTACAGCCATGGCTGCAAATGCAGCACCAAGGGGTTAAAACCATACCTAGGTCAGCTCCATTAGAGCTCCAACTAGGGACCGAGCTCCACCTTAGGTCCCAAATGGAACTCTAGGTCAGTCCAAGCTCAAGGAATCTACCAAAATCAAAGGGGAAATGGGGGATGGCTAGGTTTGGGGAGCTTACCTTGGTGAGATCCTCCAATGGAGGAGTGGAGTCCAAGGCTAAGTGAGCCCCCTTGGCCTCTTCCCTTCCTTTCCATCTCTTCTCCTTCAGCTTCTTCTTCCTTCTTGGTTCGGTCAGCAAGAGAAGGAGATGTGGGGTAGCCAACCATTTTGGCATAGCTCCCATCTTCTTCCCTTCCCCTCTCATTCCTCTTCCACTTCTACTTCTTTCCTCTTTCTTCCTCCTTCTTCTCCTCAACGGTTTTGGGGAGGGGGAGAGATAAGTGAATGAGAGGGATTCTTTTAGCTTTAAGGGGGTAGAAGGGTCCTTAGAGTGTGTTTGGTTAGGGGTCTTAGAATGTAGTTGGGTCTTTAGGCTTAAAATGTGTTTTGGGTTAGGCATTAGGCCATGTTTGGTCCAAGTCATGGCCCTTAGGTCCACTTAGTTAATTAGGGTCTGTTTGGGTTGGGTCCAAGCCTCACTTAGACTTGTTGGCCCTTAGGTCTAGTTTGGTTTTAGTTAGGTTATAAAAACCCATTAATTTACCTAAGTTAGGCTTTGTGGGCCCCACCTACCAAATAAATGATAAGGGCAGGGGTCCACATTGTCAAACCCTGCTCCCTGACTGTCTGGAATCTGACTAAAGTGTAAGAACCCCTGGCCCCACCAGGATCACTGTGGAGCATCACTCCACTCAATGAGATCAATGAAAATACTCTGAACAGGTTTCCCTATATACCTGTTAGAAGATGGATAGCAGACCCCTGCACTTGCACAGCTCACAGACTGATGTATGATTTGGATCCCAAGTAATCTCTCTCCTCCCTAAAATGGTGGGACCCACCTCTAAAAGATCATGTAAAAATCCATAGTGGGCATGTGGGGACAATACCCTGACCTAGGATCAAACCCCTGTGCAATCCCCCTTTGATTTCAGTTGCTGGAATTCACTAGGTCATGCACTGGGAGATGCAGCAAGGCCTAGTGACATCGCCTAGTGGCTGTTTTTGCATATATTTAACTATTATAATTATGGGGACCACCCAACTTGACCATGGACACTCTCTAGTGATAGAGGCGACTTTGAGGGACCACCTCATACCCTTGGTTCAGTGTGGACCCCACTTGTGTACCCAGAACTGAACATAATCAGTTTAAAAATGAGTTTTTAAAAGAGACCTAACCAAACAAACAGACCTCAGTGAGCCTTAAGTCTATAAATAGGAGGCCATTTGGTTCATTTAGAACCCTTGGCTGTACCTAAATCTGAAAGAGAGAAGACAGGGAAGAAGAGAGAGAAAGAAGAGGAAGGAGAAGGAGGAAGAAGGAAGGAAGAAGAAGGGCTGCTGCCAGCTCCTCCCCTAGCTCATCTGAGCTTCTTCTCAGCTCTGTTTTAGGTATAAAATTTCCTGCATACTTGCTATTCACCATTCTTTCCCTTTGCATACTATGTTTTTCAACCCTGGCCAGTCCAGAACAGCTTAGGTTTGCCTAGTCTTGGTCCAGATCAGCCATGCAGACCTTGTGCATGGTGAATCTGTGATCTATGTTGAAAAATAAAAATTTGATATGCTGTTCCCTTGGCTGAATTCTGTTCATGCATGCATGCACAACCTTGACCCCCTTCTGGCTACTGGGTTGAAGCTCAGACTGCAAGCCAGGGCTGCTGAGACCTAACCCTAGGTGGGTACAGCCTTGAAACCCTGTCTGGCATATTGTTTCAGCCTTGCATGTGGCTGAAACACAAGATTTCAGATCTGCAAAACCCTATGCACTATTCATCAGGGTATTCTGGACAGCCAGATATAGCCTGCCTGGAACCCTGATGGTGAAATGGATTGGACCATAAGGTAGATCACCACTAGGGCTACTGGACCATCCCAACATGCAGAGGATCCATTAGACCCTTGGCCCTGCAAATCCCAGCATTGGAAACTCAGCCCTACTGTCGATTACAGGCACTGGGCGATGTAGTAAGGCCCAGAGACATCGCCCAGTGAAGGAATCTTTTGATATAAAAGGGCACAGTTGTAATTTCCTAAGGGATTTGATCCCTAGACACTATGGGATGTGGGAAATGACAAAAATGATCTTCCCCCACATCTGTCCATATGTGAAAATTGGTTGGAACCCTAAGTGGGCCCCGCAGATGACTGTGCACTGCTATGTTTGGTTTTACTGCACTGTCTTGAGTTGGACAGCAGTATGTTATAATGTAAAATGTATTATGGACTAAATCTAACTTAAAGGCAGGTGTGGGCACTATAAATGACCAAATTACCCCTGTGCCCTAGGCTTTGGTCCATGCACCAGGACATGACCTAAGGCCCAGTGTAAGGCTCGATGTTCCAAATGAGACCAACTAAACCCTGGGTCAACCCAGTAAGTTAGGGAAACCCTAGGGCACCAGTGTAGGGCCAATAACTGAATAAAACACTGTTTGATTCTTATGTCTTGGACTTGATCCTGTGCTCGAGGACAACAATCAAACAACAGCTGGAATTGAATCTATGACTCAGTACCTAGAGCCAAGTACTGGTGAGTGAATAATACTATCGTATGTGCAAATGTAATTGTGATAGTTTCATCACCCGTGCTAGAAACCCTTACCAGTAGGGGTTAAGGTGTTGGATGCCTGGGAGGCAATTATCAGGGAGTGACTAGGATTGGAACACCGAAAGGTGCAATTATCAGAACACCGAAAAGTGCATATATCGGAGCACCGGAAGGTGCATAGATTCAGAACACCTATATGGTGCATGAGGGAAGAAACGGTTGCTTGCCAGGATAATCATCAGAGGGCTGGTCGAGCTGACCAAGGAAGGGATGCTAGTGCCGACTGGTTTTCTCCGACAACCCCATGAGTGTATCGTAGGAAGAGGTAATCAAGCCTATACCAGGGATACATGCATTAGGATTGTAGTAGCACAGACTTGACTTAGTTGTAATGATAGGTGGCTAATAATAAAACTGGACTTGCATGTAGATCATGTGAATCTATGGATTGTGGTTGCATATGCATGCATGATGGATGTTATTTGCTCACGAGCTCGGTGGGGCTCACACTTTGTTATATGTCGCTCTTTGCTTAGATGATCCTGCAGGTAGATGCCGCTGTGGCATGGAGGGCTATGTCGAGGAGGAGTGTTTTGGTGGTTATGACGATGTTGGTATGGACCCCGACGGAGGTCATACCGATTCTACGTACTTTCTTGGTGGTCGTGGATGAAGACCTTTGAGGAGTACTTCTGATGTTTTGTGTTGGGAACTCCCTTTTGTTGTGTTAGGAGGTTTCCTGTTTTGACTGTGGACCGGTTTTAGTTGTTTTTCTTTCTTTCTTCTTTTGGGGTTGGGTGCCCTAACCCTGTATATAATCATGTATGTATTACTGCGCCTATCAGCTTATGTTTTCTTTTGTTGTGGGTTATGTGTGCTAGGGAATGTAACAAGTAAGTTTCTATATGTATATATTATCACCATTTTCCGTATTGCTATGCTTCCATTTATTTCTGATAAATTGTAGATGTCCTGCATTACTCTGATCTTACTTGTGGTTAAGGTGTGGATTTTGGTTCATGAATGTAAGCACTGCTTTTAGATCCGTGGGATTTGGCGGATTGCGGTCGTGCAATTTGGGTCACCTACCCAATCCTCCTAGGGGGTGGTTTGGGGTGTGATAGAGCTTGGTATCAGAGCGTGAGGCTCTTCTTACATTCATGACTTGCAGACTAGGATTAACAAGATATAACTCATAAAACATGAAATAAGTAAAAGCTACAGGGGAAGTAGATGCAATTAAACAAAGACATGGAATTTTCATTAAATTAATAAAACTTACATAAGATTGACTGCATAAATTGCAATTCAACAAGTGCATAAGCTAAAAAAAAAACATAGACTAAGTACATTTGGTAATGGATTAAAATACATAAATTACTCAAAAAAAAAAGATGAGCATAATCATGTAGCCTCAAGTGTTTGGAAGATGCTAGGAGCTACTCTGTAGGAGGCAGGTCATCAGTAGGAGCCTGAGGCTGGCGTGAGTCAACACAGAAGTAGCGGTCCCAAAAGTCTAGTCTCTGCTCAACTGCACCTACTCTGCCGCCCAAAGAAGTGAAACCCTGATCAACTCTTGACCCCAGGTCAGACATCTGTGTGCTGAGGCTCTGAAGCTGTGTCATCACCTGAGCCCAATCTGGAGGCCCTGGAACCTACGAATTGGTGGCACCGATCGTCTCGTAAGCAGGTAAGTTTGTAAACTATGTGTCAAAACCCTCGAGATCATCTGGACCTAACCCCTGCTCCTCTGTGTACATGCCCTGAGCGCCACCCCCGATGTCACCCTGCTCCTCTCCAATCTGATCCACATCTTGTGCATCACCACCCTGTCCCTCGTCCTACTGCATATCCTCAGCCATCACCTGCTCCTCATCCACTACTGGATCTTTACCAGGCACCTTCATCTTCAAAATAGAAGTCTTGTCTATAGGCCTGGAGGCCTGGATCGAACCCTGTCGATGTACTCGCCCTCTAGTGGAACCCCAAAGTATCGAAAGACCAAGGTAAGAAACTTCCCGTAAGGAAGGTTACCATCTGTTGGATTCCACACATGGTAAAGCATCACCTGGAGTAATAAATATGGGAGGTTGATGATTGAACCCCCATGACCAGGACCTAGTAAGCAGTAGGTGATGTATGCCCGCATCATAGAGATACTGCCCTTGTTGCCACCCTTTGGGTAGATGTTATAGGTCACACATCTACTAATTACCCTAGCACTAGGCTTGTAAGCAGTCTCAGACTTGGGAGTGTCCCCTAAACCTGTCAAAACCCTGAACACGGTCCTCTTAGTCTCCGAAGAGAACATATCGGAAATGTCCATGCGGGGTTGGTAATAAATCCAATCACCTGCGTCAGGTAAACCTAGGATCTCTGCCAAGAGGGTAGTGGTCAATCGGATATCCACTCCCTTTACCCTACTCTCCACCCCGAACTCCTGGGCACTAGAAGGCCCCAGGTTACAGTAAAAGTACCGAACCAAGTTGGATTAACAAGGCTCGGTAGGAGATAACATCGATGCCCAACCTAAAGCATTAAACTTGGTAAAAAGGCCATATTGGTGGAAGTCTTCTACTCGCACCACCCGACCATTCACTATTTTTATGGAAATGAAAATTTTCCACTCCTTAGCGTACTCATACCTAGAGAAGAGATGGTAGTCGAAATCAGGTTCCTCTGAAGATGAATCCTCTCTAGGAGATGGAGGAGGAATCTCTGAGTAGGAAGAATCCTCAGATTCAGCCCATAGCCTCTTCTGGGCTACTGACTTCCTCGTAGTACACCGAATCGTAGACATTTTCTACAAAACAAGAGAGAGAATACCAAGTTTAGGGCAAGTAAATCAGTAAAACCTAACCTAGGTAAAGAAGAAATGGAGAAAACAAGTAAAACATATGGAGAAAACCTAAAAAAAAAAACTTACCTAGGCACGTGCGAAGTCGCAAATAGGCCAAGAAAATACTAAGACTTAGTGTGGAAGTGGTCCCCTTACCCTTCAAGAACCTTACCCTAAGGTTTTGAGAAGTTTGGAATGGAATAGGGAGCAAATGGGGCCCTCTCGAACTTAAAAAGCCTGAGCCCGATTCTCTGGGCGATGGCACTGGGCGATGTGGCAAAGCCCAGAGACATCGCCCATTGATGGAATCTTGCTGGAATTTTAGTATTTTCGCATGGGAACCTCATATTTGGGCAAAATAACCTCATGGGACATGGAAAGGAAGGAAATATACATACAGATATATAGATATATTTATATATATTAAATTAATTATTGTTATCAAATAAAAATATATATATATGAGACAAATTACAACAAGATGGAATCACAACTTGAGGACATAGGCTCAAAAAAGTAAAATTTCATAATTAAGGACTAAGAAGGAGACCAATATGACTAGGTTTTAAATAGATATGTACTATATGCTAATGAGAATAATTATATATAGTTTATGATATAAATATAGACTATGGTGTGTATTATAAGTATAAAATATACTTATCTGAACCCAATTGTAATGTTGTGATGCAAACTGAACATAGCTACATAGGTATGTTGTGTTACGTGCGTGGTACATGTGGGAAGCATAGATCTTACCCTAACCAAGATGTAGGATAGTTGAGAGCAGGATCTGATAGGTTGTCTAGGCAATCGAATCCCTAGACGTTAAGGTACCTCGAGCCAACCCAAGAATTTGTTATGTTGGTGTTATGGTTAATTAAATTTCCATAGTTAAGTACTTAATTCTTTAAATTAAGTATGTCCTCATGCCTAGAACCATTTTGTATGACATGACCTATTACCTCATTCGACCTGGAGACCCCAGTACCATGCTTATTATTAGATATCTACGTAAGAGACTGAGGCGTATATGACTAGTATTACCCCAGGCCAAAAACCGACTGGACTTGTACTTAACCATTGCAGCCATTAGTGGACCCGAAGAGCAAGAGCATTTTATGAGGTTAGCTGGAGAGGTAATAGCTGACATAGAATTTTTACGGGCATTGAAGTTCGACACCAGGAAGAGGCTGGAGATGCTTACCTGCTAGAATAGGTAATTAATTAAAAATCTTTAATTAAAAGCTTGGAATTTTATATAGCACCATGCATAGCATATTGACACATAAAAACATGTAAGCAAGAGGAAACACAAAGCATTTAATGAAACACATCACCTAATGAACCAAGATAATGAATCTAATACTCCACCTTACTGGTATGACTAATGTTACTCATTAGAACTATGTACTGGATTTGACCCTGCTTAAGTTATAAAACAACTATTTGCCCACATAGATGAAATTGGAATATTGAACACGCTCCTCTTTTCAGAGAAGCAACAATGGCCAACACTAGAAGTACTCGTGGATGTCATAAGGGTAAACAACCTAGAATTGTACCGGAGGTTGAACTGCCCAATGGAACAGAGGTCCAAAACTCTGAGGCATTGGCTGCTTCATCAGAAGCACCAGCAGCTGCACAAGCTACTGCAGCAGCACCTCAGCCAAGTGTGGCAGCCACATGGGAACAGTTTAAAGAAGTTTTCTTCAAGAACTACTTTCCCGAGAGTTTCAAGGATAGAAAGGAAGCCGAATTCATTGCATTGGTACAAGAGAACAAGTCGGCATTAGATTACCAACAGCGGTTCGAAGATCTGTTCCACTTTGCTCCAGAGCACTTGAAAGGGGAAGTTAGTAAGGCCAAGAAATTTGAGAAGGGACTCAAAACTGAGATTGGATTAGTTTTGTCAATCATGGATATTCGGGATTATGCTCAAATGGTTGATAAGGCGAAGACAATGGAGGATAGATTCAAGGAAAAAGAGAAAGAAAAGACTGTAACATCGCCTGGTTTGAACAAAAGGTCGAATAATTTCCGAACCTATGGTTGGCCAAATAAGGTTTACCGGGGAACAAGTTTAAGCCCTACTCCAACTCTGTATCGTAGGCCGAATGTAGGTCAGAATTCTTTTTGCCCTACATTTACTCAACCTGCTCAACCTACTATGAGTCAAGTGACGACAGCAGCTTTGCCAAGCCAACCAGCAGCAAGTCAAGCGAGCAAAGCTACGACACCTGGAGCTATACCTTTCAAATGCTATCTGTGCAATAAGGAAGGGCATATGGCCAGAGATTGTAAAATGCATGGATATGGCAACAATTCACTTAATCAACCCTACGCTAGGCCATTTCAACCGCGTGACAATCAGATGCAGGGAAAGGTGTATGCCTTGACCAACGAAGAAGCTGAGGTGAACCTCGACGTTATGACAAGTAAGTGGTCGAACACTATAAATTTTAGAGAAATTGGTTTATGTCATATAACTTAAATTACCTACAAACCCTAGGTACCCTGAATGTCTCAACCATACCCGCACGAGTATTATTTGACTCGGGCGTAACCCACTCTTTCATCTCCTCAACCTTTATGAGTAAGATGGAAGATCAACCAAGAGACATTGAGCATGAGCTAGTAGTCAGCATGCCAACAGGGAGTGTCGTGAGTTTGAAAGAGGTTTATGACCCCTGGTAGATCAAAATCTGTGGGAAGAGACTAACCGCACGATTGATAAAAATGGAACTAAATGATTTTGACGTGATACTAGGCATGGATTGGTTGTCTGCCTATGGTGCAAACGTCATGTGTGCGGAGAAAAAGATAAAGTTTAAACTAGAAGATGGGTCGGAATTCACCTATCAAAGTGAATCGAGGAGGAAGTCTAAGCGAACAACATTATCCACACTTTAGGTGCAAAAGTTGCTCAATGATGGATGACAAGGCTTCTTAGCCACTGTACTTGATACGGAGGCAAAGATAAGACCTTTGGAAGAACTCCATATAGTCAGAGAATTTCCTGATATATTTCCAGAAGATCTGACACAGTTGCCACCAGACCGCGATATAGAGTTCACGATTGACCTGATCCCTGATGCAGCACCGGTATCCAAGGCACCATACCGAATGGCGCCAGTCGAATTGAAAGAGTTGCAGATACAACATCAAGATCTATGAAGAAGGGATTTATTCGACCCAGTGTGTCACCTTGGGGAGCACCTATGCTATTCGTAAAGAAGAAAGATGGAAGTATGTGGTTGTGTATCGACTACCGTGAGTTGAATAAACTGACAATCAAGAATCGATACTCGTTGCCGCGTATCGACGACCTTTTTGATCAGCTACAAGGAGCAAGAGTTTTCTCCAAGATTGATCTTAGGTCAGGATAGCATCAACTGAAGATTAAGAGCGGTGACATCCATAAAACGACATTCCGAACTCGGTACAGACATTATGAATTTTTAGTCTTGTCGTTCGGACTAACCAATGCCCCGGCAGCATTCATGGATATGATGAATAGAGTATTCCATGACGTGCTAGATAAGTTTGTCATAGTGTTCATTGATGGCATTTTGGTGTACTCCAAGAGTGAGGAAGAACAAGCGCAACATCTTACATTCGTGTTGCAGCGATTACGGGAACACCAGCTCTATGCTAAATTTAGTAAGTGTGAATTTTGGCTCAACCAAATTGGTTTCCTGGGGCATATCATCACCAAAGATGGCATCAAGGTAGACCCCGGCAAAGTGAAGGTAGTTCTCGAATGGGAGACTCCAAAAAATGCCACTGAGATCCGAAGTTTCTTCGGATTGGCCGGTTACTACCGCCGATTTATTGAGAACTTTCGTGCATTTTGGCACCCATGACAAAACTCACGAGGAAGGGAACTAAGTACCAGTGGAATAAAGCGTGCGAGAAAAGCTACCAAGAATTGAAGAACCAATTAGTGTCGGCTCCAGTTCTGACCATTCCAGATGGAACCGGAGGAATGATAGTGTATACGGATGCATCTAAATAGGCCTGGGCGACGTCCTGATGCAGAGAGGTAAAGTAGTTGCATATGCCTCCAGATAATTGAAAGAACATGAGAAGAATTACCCTACTCATGATTTGGAGTTAGCAGCAGTAGTCTTCGCATTAAAAATTTGGCGACACTATCTCTACGGTGAAAAGAGTGAAATCTTCAGCGATCACAAAAGTCTGAAGTGTTTCTTCACTCAGAAGGAGCTTAATATTAGACAAAGGCGGTGGTTAGAACTAGTAAAAGATTATGACTGCGAGATCCAGTACCACCCTAGCAAGGCCAATGTTGTGGCGGACGCATTAGGCAGAACATCTCAGACTACGTCTCTCGCATCTTTGGTCGTAAGTGAGCAATTAATAAAGGAAGCACAAAAATTTGATCTGGAGCTCGTGATTGATGAAGCAGCTGTGCAGCAAGTAGCACTAGATCTACAACCGTCGATACGAGAAGAAATAATTGCGAAGTAACCATTGGATCCCGAGCTGGCCAAAATAATTTGGGAAATTCAACAAGGTGTCCACAAAGACCCAGATTTTACATTGGCCCAAGATGGAGCATTGAAGTTTCGTGATAGATTGTGTGTGCCTGAGGATTTTGATATTCAAGATCGGATTCTTAAAGAGGCACACAGCTCACCCTATACTATCCACCCTGGAAGTACAAAGATGTACAAGGACTTGAAGAAATATTATTGGTGGATTGGAATGAAGCAGACCATAGCAATCTATGTGTCCAAGTGCCTTACCTGTCAACAAATAAAGGTGAAAAGACACCAAACGTATGGACTTTTGCAACCACTTCCCATACCAGAGTGGAAGTGGGAAAGAATCGCTGTGGATTTCATAACAAACTTGACCAACACTAGGAAGGGCATGAATGCAATTTGGGTGATCGTAGATGGACTGACAAAAGCAGCTCACTTCATACCGATAAAAATAAGTTATCCGATGGAAAAGCTTGCCCAGATATACTTTGACAACATAGTCCGCTTACATGGCGTGCCTGTCAGTATTGTGTCTGACAAAAATCCTCAATTTACTTCAAGGTTTTGGAGAAGTCTACAAAAGGCATTGGGATCTCAATTGAATCTTAGTACAGCTTTTCATCCATAGACGGACGGACGATCGGAGAGAACCATTCAGACTCTAGAAGACATGCTTCGAGCCTGTATTTTGGAAATGAATGATAGTTGGGATGCTCACATACCACTAGTGGAATTTGCATACAACAATAGCTATCAGTCCACCATTGGCATGGCACCGCTCGAAGCACTCTATGGCAGGAAGTGTCAAACTCTGCTTTATTGGGATGAAGTTGGTGAGTTGAAGTATCTCGGACCTGAGATGATACAAGCAACCTGCGACAAAGTGGATGTCATAAGAGAGAAGATCAAGGCAGCCCAGTCGAGACAAAAGAGTTATGCGGATAATTGAAGGAAGGATATCGAGTTTGAGATCGGAGAAAAAGTATTTCTTCGAGTATCCCCAACCAAAGGACTGCTGCACTTCAATAAGAAAGGCAAGTTGAGCCCAAGATTATTGGTCCATGTGAAATACTCAATAGAGTGGGACCCGTAGCATACCGGTTGGCTCTACCGCCATCTTTGTCAAGTGTCCATGACTTTTTTCATGTGTCAATGCTACGAAAGTACATAAACAATTTGACGCATGTATTATCAGCTGAACCCGAACAGTTGGACATGGATATGACTTATGAGGAACATCCCACGGAGATATTGGACAGAAAAGGGCATAACCTCCAAAACCGCACCGTCGCTTTCATGAAAGTTCGATGGGGAAATAACCCAGTAGAAGAAGCTTCGTGGGAGTGTGAGGAAGAAATGAAGGAGAAGTATCCTCAACTCTTTGGATTACTGGGTAAGCAAATTTCAAGGACAAAATTTTTGTAAGGAAGGGAGAAATGTCAAACCCTACCCCCTGACTGTCTAGAATCAGACTAAAGTGCAGGAACCCCTGGCCAGGCCACCAGCATCACTGTGGAGCATCACTCCACTCAATGAGATCAATGAAAATGCTCTGAACAGGTTTCCTTATATACCTATTAGAAGACGGATAGCAGACCCCTGCACTTACACAGCTCACAAACTGATGTATGATTTGGATCCCAAGTAATCTCTCTCCTCCCTAAAATGGTGAGACCCACCTCTGAAAGATCATGTAAAAACCCATGGTGGGCATGTGGGGACAATACCCTGACCTAGGATCAAACTCCTGTGCAATCCCCCTTTGATTTCAGTTGCTGGAATTCACTAGGTCATGCACTGGGCGATGCAGCAAGGCCCAATGACATCGCCCAGTGGCTATTTTTGCATATATTTAATTATTATAATAATGGGGACCACCCAACTTGACCATGGACACTCTCCAGTGATAGAGGGGACTCTGAGGGACCACCTCATACCCTTGGTTCAGTGTGGACCCCACCTGTGCACCCAAAACTGAACAGAATCAGTTTAAAAATGAGTTTTTAAAAGAGACCTAACCAAACAAACAGATCTCAGTGGGCCTTAAGTCTATAAATAGGAGGCCATTTGGTTCATTTAGAACCCTTGGCTGTACCTGAATCCGAAAGAGAGAAGAGAGGGAAGAAGAGAGAGAAAGAAGAGGAAGGAGAAGGAGGAAGAAGGAAGGAAGAAGAAGGGTTGCTGCCAGCTCCTCCCCTAGCTCATCTTAGCTTCTTCTCAGCTCTGTTTTAGGTATAAAATTTCCTGCATACCTGCTGTTCACCATTCTTTCCCTTTGCATACTATGTTTTTCAACCCTGGGCAGCCCAGAACAGCTTAGGTTTGCCCAGTCTTGGTCCAGATCAGCCATGTAGACCTTATGCATGGTGAATCTGTGATCTACGTTGAAAAATAAAAATTTGATATGCTGTTCCCTTGGCACGACAGCAATCCGCCATATCCCATGGATCTAGAAGCAGTGCTTACATTCATGAACCAAAATCCACACCTTAACCACAAGTAATATCAGAGTAATGCAGGACATCTACAATTTATTGGAAATAAACGGAACCATAGCAATACGGGAAATGGTGATAATATATACATATAGAAACATGTTTGTTACGTTCCCCAGCACACACATGTCAAATGGCATATCCAATTTTAAAACCCATTAAAAGGTTTATTTAGCCAATGGGTCCACCCAAATGGCAAACCCATAACCCAAGTGAACCAAGGATGAGACCAACCCCATCCCAAAGGCTAAAATAAGGTGTTCAAGGCATGGGGTGTGGGTCCCACGAAATGAAAACACACAATGTCCAAAGACAGCATGGGAGGACTGACGGGTGGATTTAGTCTTGGTGAGTCCGCTCGTGCGTCCGTTGTTGCTACAAGGGTTGGAACATAAGGAATTTGATCGGCCTTTGGCCCACACTTCAAGATCAACTAGAGTAAAGTACAGTATCATTCACAAGGTGACGTCTAACTCCTTGGCCATCACAACGTGTCCCTCGTGATCCTGAATAGTTTTTCGATCGCGATACTCAGCTCATCGCCAAAGGAGGTATCTAACTGTGGGGACACAGGGTATGCCTTTTGTTACTCCTTGCTTTGCGGACTCGTGCTAGGGGGATGATCGCCAAAATCACCATTGATAAATTTTCCCCACTGCCGGTTGAGGAACCTCTCCTCCACAGGCAGGCCCGTGAACTGGTCAATGATCTTGTGGCTAGGTTTGACCACAAGTGAAAACAACTTGTTAGCATAACGGTAGCAGAATCTACACATTACATGAGAGAGAAAACATTATTAAATAGTAAATCCAAGCACGGGTGTGGTAGGATCCATGCTCCCTAAGACTTCTCAATACAACATACCTATATACCTATGTTCAAGTTTGCCTAGCATCATTCAACCATGGTTCGTACACACATGGAAATAGGCACATAATATTTAATATTAATAGTACACACTATTTTTTTTGTTTATATTTATACATGTATATTTATTCTTAGCCATTTAAACAAAAAGAGAAAGTTTTAATCCCCATGCATCTTACCTCTCACTTTGATAGTCTACCCTTATGTAACAACCTATCATTGTCTTAAGTGTTTAATAGTATTTATTTTTACTAATGCATAATATATATGTATTTTTTTTATCCAAATATTTATTTAAATGATGTTTTTATGTCTATTATGTTGTTTTTGGGTAAAATTTACAAGTCCATAAGCATTTACATTAAAACTGTTGAAAAATCATTCTTTGGGCGATTCTCTAGGCGTTCGGCCACATCGTCCAGAGAATCGGGGCCCAGCCTATTTCAGTCCAAGATAGATCATTTTCATTCCATCTTCTCTCTACAGTCTTCCAAACACCCAGGACAGAGCTCCAAGGGCTATTTCGATATCTCCCTTGCCAAAACCACGTGTTTGCACAAGTCTCCTGCGCACCCATGCCATCCTAGGGTAAGTTTTTCACATTTCTTCACTATTTTGGACTACTATCCACATATTTCACTTCTTTCTGTTTAGATTTCCAGATTTTTCTTGCCCTAATTTGCTTTTTACCCTACCTTCTTGCAGCACCATGTCTACTAGACATAGTACAGCAAGGAAGACCGTGGCATGCAAGAGGCTGCGGTTAGATCCTGAGCCTTCCTCGTCCTCTACAGTGCCTCTAGCCTTACCAAGAGAGGATTCTTCCTTAGAGGAGCCAGACTTGGACCAATTTTGGTTTTCTAGGTTTGAGCACTCTAGAGATTGGACCAAGTTCAAGTCCAAAAGCATTGTGAACGGGAGGATGATACAAGTGGATGACTTCCACCAGTATGGGTTGTATTCTAGGTTCAATGCCCTAGGCTAGGCATCCATGTTGTCGCTCACATAGCCATGTTACCTGATCCTGGTTCTGTATTTCTTCTGTAACCTTATGCCATCTGGGGCACAAGAATTCGGGTTGGAGAGTAGGGTAAAGAGTGTAGATATCAGGCTTACCACTGTTGTCCTGGCAGAGATCCTAGGGCTGCTTAACACAGGCGAGAGATGTTACTACAAGCCCAGGATAGACATTTCAGATATGTTTTCCTTGGAGACTAGGAGGAGGGTCTTCAAGGCACTGACTGGATCAGAGGGGGTCCCAAAGTCTGAGGTTGAATTTAAGCCTAGTGCTAGGATTATCAGTAGATGCATTTAATATAACATCTGCCCGAAAGGCGGTAACCGGGGTAGTATCTCTATGCTTAGGGCTTACATCACCTACTGTCTATTGGGAGCTGGTAAGGGGGGTCCTATGATCAACCTCCCATATCTACTGATGCAGGCTATGCTTTACCATGCTCAGAACCCTTCCAATGGGAACCTACCATATGGGAAGTTCCTAACTTTAGTGTTTCGACATTTTGATGTTCCCCTGACTGGAGAGTACATGGATAGGGACAGGTCTAGACCTATTAGTAAGACCTCGATCCTGAAGATGAAAGTGCAAGGGGAACCGGAGAGTGATCCAGAGGAGGGAGATGAGATGGAACAGGGACAGGAGCAGGAGCAGGAGGTTGGCCTAGAGGAGCAGGGTGATATAGATGGGACTGGAGCACAGTTTACTGATTTTCCCTCCTATGTGCCGATAGGTGCCACCAACTGGCAGATGTCAGAGTCCTACAGATGGTCTAATATGATGGCACAATTTCAGGGCCTTCGCACCCAGCTTACAGAGATGTCTACAAGGATGGATCAGGGCTTCACGTCCTTGGAGAGGAGAATAGGTTCTGTGGAGCGGCGCTTAGATTTTTGAGATTCTTACTATCACGTCGACTCCCAACAGACTCAGCATCCACCGAGCGACATTCCTCCTCAGGAGTAGCTTTCCAGCTCAAGTTTCTTAGATTTAGCCTGACTTGCTTTGATGTAGTTTTGACTTTCCCCTTTTTTTTATCATGGTTTATGTAGTAGTTTTTTTTTTTTTTTTATCAGCTGATGTATTTTGGAAGTAGTACTTCCAATTGATCCTATGTAGTGGCTTCGGCCACAGTTAACTTTTTATAATGTAAATATGTGTTCTGTCCTTTATTTATATTTTCCCCTTGTAGCTTTTAATTATTGTAAGTTTTATTATTTGTAATTTATTACTCCTAATCCACCATTTGTGAATGTAGAAAGAGCTTCACGCTCTGATACTAAGCTCTGTCACACCCCAAACCACCCTTGGGAGGATTAGGTAGGTGACCCGAATTGCATGCTAGCAATCTGCCAAATCCCACGGATCTAGAAGTAGTTAATCCATTCACAGACACACATCCATTATAATACAACATGTACCACTCAGAGTGTTGCAGATAACTATATTTACATTAAAAGGTAAAGGAAGCGTAGTAGCACAAGAAATGATGTTATATACATAAGTAAGTCTGATCATTCCCTCGCTCACTCCCACAAACAGAACAGTAAAGACTAAAATATATATCAGTTGAAACAAAAGGAAAATATACACAGAGCGAGGTAACTCAAGCCCCAAAAAGAAAGAAGAAAACTAAAAGCAAAAATGGGGATAAAATCCTGTCAAAAACAAAAAGGAGTCCCCAAGACAAAAAGCATCAAATGCACCCTTCACGGGTCATCTTCAGTAACCACTGAGAATTCTCGCATCAATGGTACGACCTCTGTCGGGGTCCATACCAATATCATCATAACCACCATGGCTCTCCTCCGGGTAATAAGCCTCCCTGCCACAGTGACATCAACCTGCAGAATCATCTAATAGAAAAACATATATAACAGAGTGGGAGCCCCACTGAGCCCGTAAATGAAACATATCATCATGCATGCATATGCAACCACAATCACATAATCCTACATGATGTGCAGATCAAATTATTTATTAGTCACCTATCAACACAACTAAGGCAGGTCAGTGCTACTATAATCCCCAATACATGTATCCCTGGTGCGGGCTTTTAATCCCTTCCCGCGATACACCCACTGAGTTGTCGGAGAGGGCCAGTCAGCTCCCGCATTCGTTCACCAAGGTTAGTCTAACCAGCCCTCTATGATTAACCTGTGAGGCATCCATCCCTTTTTCTCTTTTCTTTTCTTTTCTGGCTTATAGCCCAACATGTAGCTCATAATCACCATTCTGGTGCAAACATATTTCTTTTCTTTTCATTTCTTTTCATTTCTTTTCTTTTCTCATATATATGGTCACTCCCATAGGCATCAAACACCTTAACCCCTATTGGTAAGGGTGCGTAGCACGGGTGATCAAACTCTAACCCCATGTCTATATGGCATCGTATGAGTCAGGCAGTGTCAACCGTATCCCATTCTATGGGCTACCACAGGCCTCATTTCCAAGTCGGCCACGGCATCTAGTCTAGCAATCACAATCAGCATAGAATATTCAGCCACAATTTCCAGTAGTCAACACAGTGTGTATTGAATTTTTAAACATTCATGAATTAAATATGTATCACAATATTAATATTATAAAATTGAATTTAGCATATCATTTATGTTACATCTACATACGTGATGACATTCCACTCATCTGGGTCTGGTTCTACAAGTTCAGCTGCTATTTCAATTTCGGCCAGTGTCTGGCAGTGCACCTCGAGCGCAGGATCAAATCCTAAAGTATTAAATCAAAAATGTGTTATTTCATATTCAAACTATTTTTGGATGTCCTAGTATTGATCTAGGCTCACTGGTCTGACTCGGTGCTTAGTCTGGCATCACCAGAATTCTTTGGGTCTTGCACTAGGGTTTAGGTCTATGTCCCGGTGCATCATCCGGAGAATGTGGTTTAGGGTTAGGTATGATGTTTTACCAGTGTATCATGTAGTACATGGTCCTAATAGTCCCACAATTCAGTCCCTAGGTCAGCAGTGTTGCTGGACCATCTTTGGCAAGGTTGCCAGGCCCTATGGGGCTCACTTGGGAACCCAAGGTGTAAATAAATGTGGATAGATGTGACGAGGGGTATCTTGGTCATTTACCACCACCTTACACTGTTCATGGTCCATTGGTGGAAGCTCCCAAGGTCTGGTCTGCAAAATAGCCCTTTTTAATTCTCTGGGCGATTCACTGGGTGATGTGTGCATCGCCCAGTGCATCACCCAGAGCCTGTTAGCAAGGTGAACAGGCTCAAAAACCTGCATTTTTCACCATGGGTAGTGCCTAGGTCGACCCATCTTGCATGTAGGGTTGTTGTGGACCCCATAAGGAGTGGTTTTCAGTGGTCCACATGGATCATAACCTGGGCCCACCATTTGGCAGCGAGGAGCTGTCCAGTCAGCATAGAGAACAGTAGCCCTGCATAAAGTCATAGTTTGGACTATATGCAAGGACAGATTTATGTGCTAAGTCATGGTAGTAGGCTGTCCCTACCAAGATCCTGGCAAGAACTAGCTTGCATGCATAGATCCAAGCCCAGACTGCCTGTTCTAGGTGTAATAGGGCAGTGCAGTCTGGCACAGGGATAGATTTCAGTCCCAAGTATATAACAGCAGTAAAAATCACTGAATAACCCTCAGATCTTCCATGCAATATGTTTGCATGTTAGATCTGAGGTAGTACATGGCAGCCCCCAGGTGTTTTGGGCTGTCCATGACCAGTTTCACCTTCAAAACTCAGAGATCTAAGGGAGAGATAGAGAACCAGTAGAGGCAGCAGGTAAGGACTTGATTTATACCTAAGATTCTGAGCTGTGGATGCTGGAATTAGGGCTGCACAGCAGTTCCTCCTGCTTCCCTCCTTCTTCTCCTTCCTTTCTTCTTCCTTTCCTTCTCTTTTTCTCTCTTTTCTCTCTTCTCTATCTCCCCACGATTTGAACAGTGTAAAGGTCCTATTTTAGGCTGGGGTCCCTTCTATTTATAGGCTAGCTATAATTAGGTCCTATTTGGCAGCTTGGTCCCACCCCTAGAATGCATTTTTGTAACTGATTATGGGCCATTCTAGCCATTCTGGTGGGGTCCATAGGGGTCCAAAGGTAATTTATGGTGCCCAAGACTCCCATCTACCTCTGGAGGGTGCCCATGGTCTATATGGGTGGTTCCCACACTTCTGTTGATTAGAATATTCAAATTTACCACTCTGAGTGATTCGCTGGGTGATGTGTGCATTGCCCAGTGCATCACCCAGAGAATACAGGAAGGCTGTAACTCACTGTGCTTGCACAAGGGCTTGGCCAAGGTGTCTGGCTGTGCACCTCGAGCACGGGATCAAATCCTAATGTAATAAATCAGAAATGTGTCATTTAATATTCAAAACTATTTTGGATAACCTAGTGTTGGTCTAAGCTCACTGGTCTGACTCGGTGTTCAGTCTGGTGTCACTTGGAATTCTCCAAGTCTTGCATTGGGCTTTTGGGTCCATGTCCCAGTGCATCATCCATAGATGTGGATTAGGGTCAGATCTGGTATTTATCAGTGTAATTAGTTGTTCATGGTCTTGATAGTTGTACAAAATAGTTCCCAGGTCAGCAGTTCAGCTGGACCATCCTTGGCAAGGTTACCAAAACCTGTGGGGCCCACTTGGGTACCCAAGGTATGGATAACATTGAACAGATGTGAAGAGGAGTATTTTGGTCATTTACCACCTCCTCACACTGGGTATGGCCCACTGGGGAAGCCCCACAGAGACAAGACAGTAGTATAGCCCATTTTAATCCTCCCAGAGCCTATTTGAGGCATGAACATGCCCTTTTTCTTGGATTTTCTGCATGGACAGTGCCAAGGTCGATCCCAATTGCATGTGGGGTGGTTGTGGACCTCATGAAGAGTGGAGTCCAATGGTCCACATGGATCATAGCTTGGTTCCTCGATTTGGAAGCCAGGAGCTGTCCAGACAGCTCAAAGAATAGCAACCCGGCTATGTTCCAGCTCAAGTTCACGGTTTGGGCTGCATGCAAGGGTGGTTCTACGTGTATAATCATGGTAGGAAGTTGTTCCTACATAGAGCTAGGCAAGGAATGACCTGTGTGCAAGAATCCATGTCCATACTACCTGTTCTGGGTGCAACTGGGCAGTGAAGTCTGGCACAGAGATTGATCTCAGTCTCAGATGTAAAATAGCAGTTGAAACATGGTAAAATAGCTCAGATCTTACATGCAACAGGTCTGCATGTTAGATCTGAGGCAACACAAGGCAGCCCCCAGGTGTTTTGGGCTTTCCTTAGCCAGATTTTCCTCCTTAAGGCAGAGATCCATAAGAGGATATAGAGAACAACAGCTCAAAGTGGTAGAACCTATTACCTGAGATGGCTTGCTGCAAGGACAGAGGGTTGGAGGCAGCAGCACAGAGGTCCTCCTCCTTCCTTTCCTCTTCTTCTCCTTCTCTCTCTTCTTTCCTTTCTTTCCTCTCTTCCTCTCCTTTCTATTTTCAGCTGGGGCAATAAACGAAATAGGTACTGCCCCCAGCTCTATTTAGAAGGTTGGGCCCTACTGGGGTCTATTTGGTTGTGCAGCCCCCACTTTAAGAATGCATTTTTAAACTGATTCTGGGCCATTCTGGCAGCTTAGGTGGGGTCCACATGGGTCCAGGGGTAGGTAATGGTTCCTTAAATTCCCATCTACCCTTAGAGGGTGTCCATGGTCTGTGTGGGTGGTCCCCACATGTCCGGAGTAAAAAATACACCATTCAGCTACTCTGGGCAATTCACTAGGTGATTGGGCAATCATCCAGTGCATCACCCAGAGAATATAGCAAAGCTGTAAATGCTTTATGCTTGCACAGGTGCTTAGCCTAGGGCTTGGTCTTTGTATCAACACCACACCCAGGACTTAATACACATCTTTCCAGGTGTGGGCCCCACATTTATGGATAGGAGAGAGAATACCTGGGGTTTGTGTAGTACATCATGCTGTGGGCAGTACAACTGCATGGGTTTGAAATCCACCTTCTGACAGGTATGTAGGAGGACATCTTTGGGGGTTCTCCATTAAATTCAATCACTGGAGTGATGCTCCACAGTTTGTTTGGATGTCTTGTCAGGGGCTCCTGTCCTTCATTCAAAATTTTGAGCCGGTTAGGAGCAGGCTTGACATGGTGAGGCTGGGAGGTGCATCTAGTCGTAGACAAGTTCCCCCTAAGACTGAAGAGATTAAGCTCAAATGAATTATCTGCTTGGATTTCATGAAGGAGGAGACATCAACCTTTTGGCAATGCATCATAAGAACAATAAAGTTGCATGGAAGATGCCCTTCTTGCCACATGCCACTCTCCAGAGCTAGCGTACACTGTATCTTCTATTGGGGCATACAATGTCTTGTATCTCATCACCTGCATAAGTGGGTTGATTCTGAAGGGCCGTTAAGAGGCTAAAGGCTCGGATGAGTTAGTTTACCTTGCACATTAATCTTCGTTATTGGTGGGACCTCGACAAGTTGGTGGGCCCATGCACGGATTCGGGGGCAGTAGCTCCTAAGAGTTTTTTTTAGGGCTATATGAGTACTTCGGTAAATTACATATATAGGGTTTTGATATAAATTTGTAGCGAGGTTTCTTTCTCTTTGTAAGCAATTTGGAAGAGGTGTGGGGACAAGTAGCTATAACCATATTCTTCATTGATAGTGAATTAGATCTCATCTTACTGTAGACGGAGGCAATCTTGCCAAACCACGTAAATCCTTGTGTTCAATTGTGTGACTGTTTGTTTGTGATTTCCATTCTTTTCTGCATTGTTTAAGTCTACATTTTCTTACCAACTGAATTTGATCCTTGGAGATGAGATTGATAGAATTTATTTATTAATTAAGTTTAGAGATACAGATCACCGTCTGGTTGTGTGGCCCTTGTACTTGCGTGGTGGCCAATGAGAGTGCACGCAAGAGCATCAACACGGATGGGATTTTTTATTTCACAAGGGTGGTGTGGTAATTTTGCACATTCCTATGTCTGTACACAGGGCCCTCGTGACCAAGCCATGTTCTTTTTCTCTTAAGTTTATCTTTTTAACAATATGTTAAAAGAAATTTTAAAGTTTCCAAATTGTAAACTTTGAGGTAGCAATGAAACATTTTTTTTGATAGGTAAGTGTGAATGTATAAAGCTAAGAAAAAGGAATAAAGTACAAGTAAAGGCAGCCTACTCCTACCCCTTAGACAAGCCTAAGGAGGAAGGAGGGCCCCCACACCCCGAGGACAGTCCCTCAGTTATACAAGAATAATGAAAGACCAAAACCCATATTATTTTCTATTTCTTGTGTACTTCGTGTTCAACAAAATTAACTCAATAATTTTGAACAAATTATACCATCAAGATAGAGAAACAACAAAAGCCCATCAATTCCCCCCAAAAAAGGGACAACACAGTTGCATGGGCCTTGCACCGGCTCGGGCAAATGAGGGGATGCACAGGAGCATCGATTGCGAAGGTGATTTCATTTTATAGGAGGGTGGAATGGTCATTTAGGGAGGTGTCATTGGACGTAGGGGCCACACAAGTTGGAAATATTCTTTTTCCCAAAATTTTCATTTACTAAAATAACCATTTAGTTTGACCACAAGAACCCTTTCTCTTCTATGCCAAGGTTCTTACATGATGGGTAGGATCCTCTCCAACGTGCCAATGCGCCCAGTGCGCATCCAACGGCTAGGCAGCACTTAGGATACATGGTCGGGTGTTGTACACTGTCGGATGCATGTTAGAGAGGACCCCTTCCCTAACATGATAGAATTAACATTAGCCCATTTCTATTATGCAAGAGAGAGAGAGAGAGAAGTATTAATATATTGGGCAAGAGATCACTGTCTAAATGGAATATTTTATTTCATTGGTGGCTGAACAGTAAATTTCACGCAGTCCTATGTCTGGGTTAAGAACCATACAACTAGTTAGCATTCTCTTTCCCTAATATAACTAGTCGTGGTCTAATATAATATTAACATTAGTAAGCATGAGACATTTTTTATAGTACCAGTAAACAAAAAGGCCACGCCGATAGAATCTGGGACCGAGGACTTGTAGTAACTCTCTAGATCTGGGAAAAGTGAAAGAACCCTAAAGTAATTCGAATGGGTACTGACCTCTGAGCCCACTTTGGCCTCGTAGGGAAAGCCCCTATTGTTGCAAGCTGGAGCGGCCATAGCTTATGGCTAGAGCAATGGGAGGGGTCCAATAGAGAGAACAATAAGGATAACGAGAGCTTTGCCTGCCATGCAGGCGGCAGGAGCAGCAAGCAAGTGCTTGGTAGTCCAACAGCCCAGTGAACTGGGCAGAGCACTCTATGAAAGTGGGCACACTAGGCAAGTACAAAAAATTGGCCTTGCTCCGATCTCAACAAAGCAAGGACTACCATGGGAGGTCAAACCAAGGACCTATGGAATGGGATTTTACTCATTATTATAGGCTGGAATGACCACCCTACCCCTGGCTGAACACTCTGCCCAGGTGGGGTCCACCACCCCCTATTAGAGGAACTGTAGAATTGGGCTGAGTAGGGAACTGGAGGAGATAATCTTCCTGGGAAGCATACAACCCTAAACACAAGGACATGAGAGCATAGACCACTACTTTTTCACCAAAATACACTGTGTAGGACCCAACTTTTGAATCTAGAGCTTTGGAAGGGGGGAAGCATTGCATACGTTACATGAGTTTTGTCACAACCCAAAGCACCCCTTGGGAGGATTAGGTAGGTGACCCGAATTGCATAATGGCATTCCACCAAATCCCACGGATCTAGAAGCAGTTAATACATTCATGGTACCACATTTGTAACATTACCATAAGTAAGATTAGAGGGCTACAGATAATCTACAATTATAACCAAGAAAGAGAAAGCATAGCGATATGAGACTGATGGTGATATATATATATACATATGTAAGTTTTGATACATTCCCCAGTACAACCCACAACTAAAAAGTAAAACTGACATATACATAAGATAAAAGAAAAGTACATATATATACAGGGCGAGATAACTCAACCCCAAAAAGGAAAGAAAAGACTAAACCAGAAACAGAAATGGGGATAAACTCCTATCAAAAACAAAAAGGAGTCCCCAAGATAAAAAGCATCAAGTGCGCCCCTCACTGGTCTTCATCAATAACCATTGAGAATGCATGCATCATTGGCACGACCTCCATCGGGGTCCATACCAATAGCATCATAATCACAAGGGCTCTCCTCCTCGAAATGAGCCTCCATGCCACAGTGGCATCGATCTGCATAATCATCTAGAAAGAAAAACATATATAACAGAGTGTGAGCCCCATCGAGCTCGTGAGCAAAACATATTATCATGCATGCATATACAACCACAAACCACTTGATCCTACATGATATGCAAGTCCAGATTATTTAATTAGCCACCTAACAATACAGCTAAGGCAGGTTAGTGCTACTACAATCCCCAATACATGTATCCCTAGTGTGGGCTTGGTTACCCCTTCCCGCGATACACCCATTGAGTTGTCGGAGAGAACCAGCCAGCTCCAGCATCTCCCTACCCAGGATAGCCCAACTGGTCCTCTAGATTGAACTTTTGAGGTAACCAACTCAATATCAATTCACCCTTTACCGGTGCATAAACTTTGTTTGGCGTATAGCCATGATTCACCTATTAGTCCTTCCCACGCATGTAGCTCGAGGCTTCTCGACATATTTGCTCTGGGGCATCCCAATTGTGTTGAGGCTTCCCGACGTAAACTCCCAAGGTTTTATGGTAGTCCTCACAGTTATCCAACACCTTAACCCCTATTGGCAAGGGTGCGTAGCATAGGTGATGAATCTCTAACCCCATGTCTATATGGCATCGTATGAGTCAGGCGGTGTCAACCGTATCCCATACTACGGGCTACCACCGCCTCATTTCAAAGTTGACTACGGCATCTAGTCTATTAATCATAATCATCATGATATATTCAAGCAGTGTTGATCAACAGTCACACAATGTGTAATAATTGAGAAATTTTAATTGAATAAGTAACACAGCATTATAAATAAAGAATTTAAATTTGCATATATAATATTGTTACTCGTACATACACGATAACATTTCACTCACCTAGGTCTGGTTCTAAAAATTCAGTTGCAGTTTCAGTTCCGACTGCAGTTTGGTAGTAGGCCTCCAGCGCGGGATCAAACCCTAGATATAAATCGGAAATATGACATTTAATATTTCAAACTATTTTTGGATGTCCTAGGGCTGATCTAGGCTCACTGGGTTGACTCGGTGCACAATTGAACATTACTTGGAATTCTCTAGGCCTTGCATTGGGCCTTAGACCTATGTCCCGGTGCATCATCCAGAGATTGTGGCCTAGGGGCAGAATGGTCATTTATCATAGTAGTACATATTTCTAGGTTATTTTAGATTCACAATACAGTCCCCAACTTGGCAGTGCTGCAGGACCATCACAAACAGGGTTTCCAAGCCCTGTGGGGCCCACTTGGGTACCCAAGGTATTCATTCATGTTGAGAGATGTGGGGAGGGGCATTTTTGTCATTTTCCACCTCCCTACACTGATTTGTGGCCCATGGGTGAAGATCCCCAAGTCAGATCATCAATCCAGCAAAATTTCATTCACTGGGCGATGTCTCTGGGTGATGTCTGCATCGCCCAGAGATTGCAAAACCGGGAATAGGCTGAGATTCCAAGGTTGCTGGCCATGGGCCGTGGCCACATCATTCCCTCATGCATGTTAGGTCATCATGGACCCCCAGGGGTGTTCTTTACACTGGCCCTTGTGGATTTTCACCTAGGCGCACCACTTGGCTGCCAGGAGCTGCCCAGACAGCCTAGTGAATAGTAACCCAACATATCTTTAGTTGCAAATCAAGGTTTTGGCTGCATGCAAGGTTGGTTTCATGTATATTACTATGATCCAAGGCTGTTACAGCTTAGGCCTAGGTTGCATGCAGTCAGGGCACACAGATCTAAGCCCAAACTGACTGTTCTTGGTGTAACAGGGCAGTGCAGCCTGGCACAGCCCAGGTTTCGGTCTCAGGCTGAAGAACAGCCATAAAAAATGCTACAAAACACTCAGATCCTTCATGCATCAGGTTTGCATGGTGGATCTGAGATGGTTCATGGCGGCCCCCAGTTGTTCTGGGTTGCCAATGGCCAGATAAGCTTCAGAAACACAGAGATCCATGGAGAAAAGTAGTAAACCAGTGAGAGCAGCCGCTAGGGGCAGGGATTTTATACCTGCACTGGTCTAAGGGCTGCTCGAACTGGGCCTTGGAGGCAGGGCTGCACCTCCTCCTTCTCCTTTCCTTCTTCTTCTCCTTCCTTTCTCTTCTTCTCCTTCTCTTTTCTCTCTTTTCTTTCTTCTCCTTCCCTCTACGATTTCAATAGTAGCCAAAGCTCTAAAATGAGCTAAGGCACCCCTATTTATAGCCCAACCCTTAACTAGGGCCTGTTTGGTTGTCAACGCCTCTTTTGGAAATGCATTTTAACCTGATTCTTTGCCATTCTGGGCACTCAGGTGGGGTCCACAGTGATCCAAGGGTATGAGGTGGTCCCTCAGACTCCCCTCAACCTATGGAGGGTGCCCATGTCCAATATGGGTGGTCCCCATAGATCAAATCATTAAAATATTCAGTTTTTCCACTCTAGGTGATGTCTGCATCGCCCAGTGCATCGCCCAGAGATTTCAGCAAGGATGTATCTCTGTGGGGTTGCACAGGGGTTTGACCCAGGGTCAGGGCCTTGCACCCACATTTCACCCATGGTCTTTTACACTTAATCCTAGGGGTGGGACCCACATTTATGGAGAGGAGAGAGAGTACCTGGAGTCCAAGCAGTACATTATGCTGTGGGCTATGCAACTGTAGGGATCTGTAATCCATCTTCTGATAGGTATGTAGGAGGACATCCTCGGGGGTTCTCCATTAAATTCAATCATTGGGGTGATACTCCACAGTGTGCTTGGATGCCATGTCAGGGGTTCCTGTCCTTCAATAAAAATTCCTGCCAGTCAGGGGCAGGGTTTGACAAGTTTTTTTCTTAAGATTCATGAACGAGGTGTATCTATTTACTAAAGTGATTCATGCAATACATTAATGTATCCTAATATTTTTATTTGGGTAAATTACACGTCACCCGTGGTTTTCAAACGAAACTCAAATCACACCCTGGTTTTTGAAAAAACTCAAATCACCCCCTCTACAGTAACAGTGTTAGTCTGCTGTTAGTTATTGGTGTGAAAGAACTATTTTACCCTTGTACTAAAACATTATAAGTAAATTTACAATACACTGCTAAAGGGTAGTTTTGGGATTTAATTTCATTTAATTGGGTGACATCATCACTTAACGACATAAAAATAAGGTTAGGGACTGTCTAAACCAAGGGGTGATATGAGTTTTTTCAAAAACCAGGGGGTGATCTAAGTTTCGTTTGAAAACTAGGGGGTGGCGTGTAATTTACCCTTTTTATTTTATTTATTTAAAATCACAATGATTTGATTTTTCACTTTTTTAGTAGAAAATCTCAATGTTCGGTTCTGATTCTTACTTTTATTTCTAGAGCTTTTATGAAACAAGTTCCCCTCTAGTGTACTTTCATCACTAAACCATTGAACATGTCATATTAATGGCTAATGTGTTGCATACGTTACATGAGTTTTTTTTCAAAAGATTGATGAACGAGGTGTATCTATTTGCTAAAGTGATTCACGCAATATATTAATGTATCCGAATATCTTTATTTTTATTTTTTAAATCTCAATGATTTGATTTTTCACTTTTTTTTAGTAGAAAATTTCGATGCTCGGTTCTGATTCTTACTTTTATTTCTAGAGATTTTTATGGAACAAGTTCCCCTCAAGCGCACTTTCTTCACTAGACCATTGAACACGTCATATTAATGGCAAATGTGTTGCATACGTTAAATGAGTTTTTTTCAAAAGATTCATGAGCGAGGTGTATCTATTTGCTAAAGTGATTAACGCAATACATTAATACATCCTAATATGTTTATTTTTATTGTTTTTTTAATCTCAATGATTTGATTTTTCACTTTTTTTAGTAGAAAATCTCGGTGTTCGGTTCTGATTCTTACTTTTATTTCTAGAGCTTTATATGGAAGTTCCCCTCTAGTGCACTTTCCTTACTAGACCATTGAACATGTCATATTAAGGGTAAAGATTTTTCAATAAATGTTAAGGATTCTATCTTTTTTTCCGATAATAAATGTTATGGATTCTATCATGTCTGATGTTTCAAAAAGAGTATTGGCTTTTTTAAAAGAAAAGTGATGAAATTTGTTTGTCTCCATCCATATAAAACACGTGTTATACCAACTATTGGAAGTCTTTGATTCTATGTATCTAATGCCTCTTTAATTTGGTTATTTCTTTGGAAGATATGAATCCTTTTTCTATAGAATTTTTTGGGAATGCCACCCTCCAATGTCATTTGTGATTTTCTTGGTTGTGTCATTAAACATACTATTACAGCTCATATTGTGCCATAAACGAATAGGGTTCTTGCACTCAATATAAGGAGTTGTTGTTCTCAAACTAGATTCATAGAGGAAATTCAACCTTCTTCAACTCTGGATATTAGTTTTTCTCATTGCGAATTATCTAATGAGTTTCTCTATAAGCTGGTTAAGTCTGGAATCGAGCACTATATAGATCCAAGTTTTATGAGGTAAATATTGTTAAATTCAGCGCGTAGATATCCATTCACCTAAAGTTTCCACATTTTGATTTCCTTACTGAGTTTCAGCTTGTTTTGGGTAAACCAGGAGTGGTAAACGGAGGACCATAAGTTTTAAGTCCTAGAGCTATATCATTTTCACTTTGTATGCACTGATGAAGGTTCAGGGGAAGCAATAGTCCTTGAGAAGAATTCATGGATGCCATCACATGCCCCTAAATGCGTCAAAGAAATTTTAGAAATGGTGGTACCTACTTTGAGGAGAGAGCAAAACAAAATTTTGTACCCAACATCCAATAACCCTAATTATAGAATTGCTACTTGGGTTTTGCATCTTACAGTGTTGGACAAGTGTGTGTCCATCAAACCCGGTTCGGTTCGGTTGTCAAACCCTGCCCTCTGACTGGCTGGGATCTAACTGAAGTGCAGGAACCTCTGATTAGGCAAGCAAATTCACTGTGGAGCATCACTCTAGTGATATGGATCAATGAGGAAACTCAGTGCATGTCCTCCTATACACTTGTGAGAAGATGGACAGGAGACCCCTGCTCTTGTACAGCTCACAGCCTGATGTATGACTTGGATCCCAGGTAATCTCTCTCCTCCTTCAAGTGGTGGGATCCACCTCTGAAAAATCATGTAAAAACCCATGGTGGGCATGTGGGGACAATACCCTAACCTAGGGTCAAACCCCTGTGCATTTCCCCTTTGAATTCTATTGCAGGAATTCTCTGGGCGATGGCACTGGGCGATGCAGCAACGCCCAGAGACATCGCCCAGTGGCTGATTTTGCATATATTTAATTATTATAATGGACACTCTCCACTAATAGAGGGGACTCTGAGGGACCACCTCATATCCTTGGTTCAGTGTGGACCCCACCAGAGAGGCCTGAATTGGACAGAATCAGTTCCAAAAATCAGTTTTTAAAAGAGGGGACTGTTGCCAAACGGGCCTTAGTTGGCTTTTGGCTATAAATAAGAGGCCTTGGGTTCATTTTAGAACCCTTGGCAAATCTGAATCCGAGAAAGAGAGGAGAGGAAAGAAAGGAGAGAAAGAAGAAGAAGGAGGAGGAAGAAGGAAGGAAGGTGGGAGGCTGCTGCCATCACCCATAGGGACTGCTTCGAGCTCCCTCAACCATATTCAGGTATAAAAATCCCCTGTATACCTGCTATTCATGATCTCCTTCCTTTGCATGCTATGTTTTGCAACCTTGGGTAGCCCAGACAAGCTAGGGTTTGCCCAGTTTTGGTCCAGATCAGCCATGCAGACCTTGTGCGTGGTAAACCTGAGATTTTTATTGAAAAAGAAAATTCAGATATGCTACTGCCTTGGCCGAAATCTGGTTGTGCATGGTTGCACTGCCTAGATCCCCTTCTGGCTGTTGGATTGAAACCCAGACTGCGAACCAGGGCTGCAGAGACCAAACCCTAGGTGGTTGCAGCCCTGAAACCCTGTTATACATCCATTTCCAGCCTTGCATGTGGCTGAATCCCAAGTTCTCAGATTTGCAAAACCCTGAACACTATTCACCAAGGTTATTTGGGCAGCCACAATCAGCCTAACTAGAACCCTGATGGTGAAATCGATTGGAGCATGATGTAGACCATTGCAAGGGCTACCCAGATCCCTAAACATGCAGAGGAACAACTGTGGGCCCAGCCCTGCATAGCCCAGCCTTGGAAACTTAGCCTGAATCGATTCTACAGGCACTGGGCAATGCAGACATCGCCCAGAGCCAATGCCTAGTAAAGGAATCTTTTGATTTAAAAGGGCAGAACTATAATTTCCTGTGGGTAATGATCCTTGGACACTGTGGGATGTGGGAAATGACAAAAATGACCTTCCCCACATCTATCCATAGGTGAAAATTGGTTTGGAACCCTAAGTGGGCCCCACAGGTGACTGTGCACTGCTGTGATTGATTTTTATTGTACTGTCTGGAGTTGGACATTAGTATATTATGATATAAAATATGTTTGGGACCAGCTCTGACCTAGTAGCAGGTTCGGGCACTGATAAAGACCAAAATTCCCCTATGCCCTAGGCATTGGCCCATGCACCGGGACATGACCTAAGATCCAGTGTAAGGCCCGGTGTTTCCAAATGAGACCAACTAGACCCCGGGTCAACCCAGTAAGATAAGGTAACCCTAGGACACCAGCTTAGGACCAATAACTGAATAAAACACTGTTTGATTTTGGTATCTAGGACTTGATCCCGTGCTCGAGGATAACAATCAGGCAACAACTGGAACTGAGTTTGTGACTGAGTACCTAGAGCCAAGAACTGGTGAGTGAATGATACTATCGTATGTGTAAATGCAATTGTGATCTGATGCCGGCTATTAATAATTGAATCTTGTCTGTTCTGCTATTTACATACTAATAATCAAAGTTACTCAACTCACTGCATAATGACTGTTGTTGATCAATACTGTGAAATGATTATGGTGGTTATGATTGTTAGAATAGATGCCGTACTCGGCTTGGAAATGAGGCCTGCGGTAGCCCGTACTATGAATGCGGTTGACACTGCTTGACTCATACTATACCATATAGACATGGAGCTAGAGTTTCATCACCCGTGCTATGAACCCTTGCCAATAGGGGTTAAGGTGTTGGATGCTTGGGAAGCAATTATAAGGGAGTGAATAGGATCGAAACACCGAAAGGTACAAATATTGGAACACCGAAAGGTGCAATTATCAGAACACCGGAAGGTGCATATATCGAAACACCGAAAGGTGCAAATATCGGAACACCGAAAGGTGCATAGATACAGAACACCTATATGGTGTATGAGGGAAGAAACAGTTGTTTACCAGGATAATCACAGAGGGCTGGTCGGGCTAACCTAGGAAGGGATGCTGGAGCCAACTGGTTTTCTTCAACAACCCCATGAGTGTATCGTGGGAAGAGGTAACAAAGCCTACACCAGGGATACATGCATTGGGATTGTAGTAGCACAGACCAGACTTAGTTGTAATAATAGGTGGCTAATAATAAAATTGGACTTGCATATCATGTAGATCATGTGAACTGTGGATTGTGATTGCATATAAATACATGATAGATGTTATTTACTCACGAGCTTGGTGGGGCTCACACTCTGTTATATGTTGCTTTGTTCTTAGATGATCTTGCAGGTGGATGCCGCTGTGGCATAGCGGGCTATCTCGAGGAGGAGAGTCTTGGTGTGTATGATGATGTTGGTATGGACCCCGATGGAGGTCATACCTATTCTGCATACTTTCTCGGTGGTCGTGGATGAAAACCGTTGAGGAGTGCTTCTGATATTTGGTGTTGGAAACTCCTTTTTGTTTTGTTAGGAGGTTTCCTGGTTTTTTACCGTGGATCGGTTTTAGTTACTGCTTTTATTTTCTTTCTTTCTTTTGGGGTTGGGTACCCTAACCCTGTATATAATCATGTATGCAGTGCTATACTTATCAGCTTATGTTTTCCTTCGTTGTGGGTTGTGTGTGCTGGGAAATGTAACAAACAAGTTTCTACATGTATATACTATCACCATTTCTTGTATCGCTATGCTTCTGGTTATTTGTTTAAATTGTAGATGTTCTGCATTACTCTGAACTTACTTGTGGTTAAGATGTGGATGTTGGTTCATGAATGTAAGCACTGCTTCTAGATCCGTGGGATTTGGCTGATTGTCGTCGTGCAATTCGGGTCACCTACTCAATCCTCCCAGGGGCTGGTTTGGGGTGTGACATCGGTTCAACCCGGTTTACCTTTGTATTGAACATTTATACATTTTAGTTTGATATTGTCACATGAGATATAAACTTTTTGAGCATTATGTGTCCGTAAGTTTTACTTAAAATGGTAGTCACGACTAGGGTTAGGGTTGGGCACCCTTATCATATGATCGTCACATTGGGTATGCCTAGACATGTGATGTCAGGGTATGAATATGAGTGCTCACATGTTTGATGTGTGCATTGGCAAAGAATCTACTTTGTCGATTCCCTCATGTATTACTGCCAGATGTAGGAAGGGATAGACATGTGTCACCGGCACCCTATGCCTGAGGCAACCCTGTCGCTGTAAAATGTGACCGCATTCTTTGATTCATCAATGACTGAGACTCAAGTGAGTCAAAGCTGGTGTTCTGGGAATGCGTGAACACTTTGTGAGTGAAGGAAGTTATCCAACATGGTCACCACTGCCCGATTGGGGAACACCAAGATTGAGACTGTCTGTGTATGGTCGGATCAGAATCTGGATCCAATGTCATTTTGGAAATGGTTTTACAAAAATCTATTTTACATAAAATGATAGATTAATTATAATTATTTGAACAAAGTGTTTTGTCGAATTTTTACAGGACCCGATCCGATGCACAGACGCTCGTATATGGACATGTACTATGGATTGGGGTTTGGCCAGGACATGGATTGGGGTTTGGCAGTACATGTGGACATGCCCTAGATTCCATAATGATGGTGTTGATTAGTGGGGGGTTTGTATATGATAAATTGTTATCATATAGGGAATTATTTGGAATTTGCTATTTTAATTGATTTTTTATTTAATTAATGGATATGGTGCTAATTGTAATTATCCATAGATATTAAATAAAGTAATTAATTAATACTTTTCCTATTAGATTTTGCTTCTTCACCAAGTATAGGACTCTGAGATAAACAGATAAAGCCAATCTAAGATAAACAGATAGAGCCTATCTGAGACAAACAAATAGAGTAAATCAGGAGAGAGAGTGTTAGACTCTCACAGGGATTCTTCCCATCTGGGTTTTGGAAACCCATCTATAAATAGAACCCAAAATGTAGGACGGAGGTAGGCTTCCACGTTTTTCACAGCCACCCCCTCCCACGTTTTGGCTCTCCTTCTCTTTCTCTTGTGATTTCTTCTTCTTGCTCTCTAGTTTTGAGAGCTAGGTTTTAGAAACCCAGATCTGGTTGGAGATATATTCGGATTGGCTTGGAGAACCTTGGTAGCACCATTGGAGGTTCATATCTATCTGCTTGGAGTGCTTATTGGAGGAAGAACCACTGTCTATTGGAGGAGCAACACTTGAGGCTCACCAGGTTAGTAGTTCTTGAATAATTCCTTCAGTTTTAATTGTTTAATATTTATGGGATGCGAAAGAAACTCGAATCGATTTATTTTCGCTACGCATTCGAGTATGGGATGGATCCCTCTTGCCATATGATGACTAGAGATGTATTTTTCTCTGTCCCTAATGTGTTCAAAAATTGTATGGGACACATGAAGGAAGGAGAAACCCTAACAGGGATGCACCAGGGTTCCCATGGGCGACCATGGGAAACCCTAAAATTAAAATGAGGCACCCATGGGACACCATGGGATAACCCAGGGCGTGCAATACCCTAATTGGTTTATAATTGGTTTTCCTAGGGAACCATGGTTTGATCCTTGAACCATAGTATTGCCTACTTATAGACCATTGGGTAATGTCAATTTTGGATCAAGCGCAAGCGATGCAATCCACCACATCAAATGGTGAACACCTGGGATACATGATGCTCCTTAAGTTTTCTTTGTTCGACTTGTTTCACAAGGTATGCCTAGTCCCATGTTAAATTAGGATAAGTTGATTCTAGTTTGGGTTCTTGACATACTGCAAGATTATATTTTCATCATTTCTTTTTTATGGGTTCTTCTATTCTCTACTTTTAGGTAAGAAAACATGAATAACCATTACTAGCAGAGGAATGATGATTCTCCACATTGTCTTCTTTTTTTTTTTCTTTTTTTTGGGGGGGGGGGGTGGTAATGAAAGAAAATTGGATCTGCTTAATCCTATAAATCTAGGACCCTATCTTCAGCTCTTGGTGTTTCACTAGATAATATATTCTCCATCTCTTTCTTTAAATGGTAAGCTAGCCATTTATTGCCTCCTAATTACGTGAGGAGCTCAAAAGGGTGAGGATTAATATCAGTGAGAGCTCCAACTGGGCAAGGTTTTTGTCCCTTTCCCCCTTGTAATTGAATTTTAATATTATCCGTTAAAATGTAGTTTGTTTTCCTAATTTCTCATCATGTAGGGAACAATTGAAATCCTGGGAAGAAGTGCTATCAAAATTTGATAAGTGCTTCTTAAGCATCTCAATAAGAAAGTGATGAGTAGATATCTCATTTAGTTAGTACCGATCCACTGCATCGTTACCATGTGATCGGGAAGTCCTTGGAGGAAACATGGCTATGTTGGGAACCCAGAATCATGTAATAACAAGTAATTTTTTTGTCTTGTCCACACGTGTATTTGTACGTGCGAGTTTACTATATATATATATATATATATATATATATATAATTTGGACAACTGTTCTCTATGTCGGGGGCATAGGATGTGCCCAGACACGGAGGTGGGTGAAATGATCGCCCCACCCCCCTGAATGGCCACTCCATGTGTCTGGGCACAGCCTACCCTCCTAGGCAGAGAACAATCTCCCATATAATTTTTATCAATTGGAACTCAATTAGGATGTACTCTCTCACGTCTTTAGGGATGACTTAGGGTTATAACAACTGCCTATTTGCTCCACTTTAATGCCGTCCATTATTCATCATGTTTGAATCATTTAATCTTTTTTTTTTCTAATGCATGGTTTCTTATTAAAATTAATGTTTTTTTTTTGTTGATATTGTGTTATTACGCTTTTAAATTTTCATGGTTAAATTATACGGACCTCCTCTGAGGAATAGCTTAAGTACACTTCCCTCTAGTGTTCTAAAAAGTATACAAACTACTCCTACTTTCCAAACCATTTAACACTTAGGCCATTAGTGAATTTTGTTAGTTGTTAATTGTAAGAGTTTTAAATGATTTCTATGATCACTCTATCCTTGAGAGGGTAGAATTACATATTCGTCTTTATACTTACCCCAAACATACTTAAAGGTGGGATCAAGGTCTTCAATGGCAAGGAAATATTGAGGTCCCAGAAGATGTAAGCAGGAAAGATGTTGAACATCCTCAAGAAGTGCTTAAGTTTTTTCCATTTTCTTCTTTAAGAATTACAACCACCCTTTCTTTGATTTTCTGACATTTCAGGTGCAACATCAGACCACGTGAAGAAATCACGCTTGAAGGTACCAGATTTTTTAGCTCTTTTCAAAATTTTTGTTACTTCTCTATTGTTCTAATTTTGGGTAATTGATCTTGTTAGATTTAAAATATTTAATATATATTTTATTCTTTAAGTTTCAAAAGGATTTGATTGCTTTGTTATGGTGTGGGACCCATGTGATCAAGGAAGTAATGGTTGAATTCCAAAGGGTTGTAACATCCTATGGGTACCCTAAAGTCCATTCATGGTCACTACTATGAGTGGAAAGGTGGGTCAAGGATATTGATTGAGATTAATTCCATTTATGAAATTAATTCTCAATTCATGGCCATAGGTATGTCTTTCCCTTTATGGGATTTTAAGGCCTTTTATGGTCTTTAGTGGGGAATGGCCTTTTATGGGGTTTTAAAGCCTTTTATGGTCTTTAGTGGGGAATGAATGGATTTTAAGACCTTTCATGATCCTTAGTGAAAAATGACCATGAATTAGGAATTGTCGAGTATGCTCTTCCTCATTCTTGGAGTACACCAGGATGTCGTCAATAAACACAATGATAAACTTATCCAACACATCATGGAATACTCTGTTCATCATGTCCATGAATGCTGCCGGGACGTTGGTTAGTTCGAACGACAAAACCAGGAACTCGTAATGTTCGTATCGGGTTCTAAATGCCATTTTGTGAATGTCACCGCTCTTGATCTTCAATTGATGGTATCCTGACCTAAGATCGATTTTGGAGAAAACTCTTGCTCCTTGTAACTGATCAAATAGGTCATCGATGCGCGACAATGGATATCGATTCTTGATAGTTAGCTTATTCAACTCGCGGTAGTTGATACACAACCGCATACTACCATCCTTCTTCTTAACAAACAGCATGGGTGCTCCCCAGGGTGATACACTGGGTCGTATAAATCCCTTCTTCAGTAGGTCTTGAAGTTGAGCCTGCAACTCCTTTAGTTCCATTGGCGCCATTCAATATGGTGCCTTGGATATCTGTGCTGCACCAGGAAGTAGATCAATCGCGAACTCTATATCGTGGTCAGGCGGTAGCTGCGTCAGATCTTCTGGAAAAACATTGGGAAATTCTTGGATGACTTCTAGTTCCTCCAAAGGTTTTATCTTTGCCTCCATATCTATCACAGTGGCCAAAAAGCCTTGACATCCATCATCAAGCAACTTTTGCGCCTGGAGAGCTGATAAGGTTATTCTCCTGGGTTTCTTTCTTGGTTCACTTTAATAGGTGAAGATTGACCCATCTTTCAACTTAAACATTATCTTCTTTTCTGCACACAAGACGTTTGCACCATAGGCAGACAACCAATCCATGCCTAGTATTACGTCAAAATTCTTTATATCCAACTTTATCAATCGTGCGATTAGATTCTGCCCACAAATCTCAATCTGACAAGGGTCGTAGACTTCCTTTAAACTTATGATACTACCCATCGGTGTACTGACTACTAGCTCGTGCCCGATGTCTCTCGGTTGATCTTTCATCCTACAAAAGAAAGAGTGGGTTGTACCGGAGTCGAATAACACTCGTGCAGGTATGGTTGAGACATTCAGGGTACCTAGGGTTTGTAGGTAATTTAGGTTACATGAAGTAAGCCAGTTATTCCCTATAATTTGGTAGTGTTCAGCAAACTTACCTGTCAATACATCGGGGTTCGCCTCAGCTTCTTCATTCGTCATTGCAAACACCTTTCCTCATGCCCGATTGTCCCGCGGCTGGAAAGGTCTAGCATAGGGCTGATTCGGTGAGTTGTTGCCATACCCATGCATTCTGCAATCTCTAGCCATGTGTCCTTCCTTATTGCACACATAGCACTTATAGGGTGGTGCAGCAGGTGTTGAAGCTTGGCTCACTTGACTTGTTGCTGGTCATGCTGGCAAAGCTGCTGTTGTCGCTTGACTCGTAGTCGGTTGAGCAGGTCGATTGAATGTGGGGCGGAAAGGGTTCTGACCCACGTTCGGCCTACGATACAGAGTCGGATTAGGGCTTGAACTTGTTCCTCGATAAACTTTATTTGGGCAGTCTAAAGTTTGAAAATTATTTGGCCTTTTGTTCACCCTAGGCAACATCACTGCCTTCTCTTTCTCCTTTTCTTTAAATCTATCTTCCATTGTCTTCGCCTTGTCGACCATTTGAGCATAATCTCGGATATCCATGATTGACAATACTGACCCGATCTCAGTCTTGAGTCCTTTCTCAAATTTCTTTGCCTTACTTACTTCCCCTTTCAAGTGCTCTGGAGCAAAATGAAACAAGTCTTCAAATCGCTGTTGGTAATCCAATATTGATTTGGTTCCTTGCACCAGTGCAATGAATTCAACTTCTTTTCTGTCCCTGAAACTCTCTGGGAAGTAGTTCTTAAAGAAAATTTCTTTAAATTGCTCCCACGTGGGATTCGGGTGAGTAGCTTCCAAGTTAGGCTTAGTAGCTTTCCACCAAGCTTCGGCTTCATTTTGCAACTGATAACCCGCACATATCAACTTCTGTGCATCCGTGCACTCAAGTACTTCAAATGCCTTCTCTAGGGCACTGATCCACCATTCCAACTGCAATGCCTTGAAAGTTATTTTGGAAAATGCAAGCGGTTGAAGTTTCTTGAATCTTTCCATAACCTTGGTGGTAGAGCTCTCCGCTAAGTGTTGAGGCACAGGAGGTGGAAATAATACAGGCCGGTTGGGTGGTGGTGGTGGTGTCGCACGTTCATGCATCATGGTTGCAAACTATGTAGACATCTGACCAAGCAATTCTTGTTGTTGTTGGATGGTCCACATCATTGTGGTCATGAATGCAGTCACATCGTCGGCTACCACATTTGGCTGAGGTGCTACAGCAGTGGCTTGTGCAACTGCTGGTGCCTCTGACGAAGCAGCCGATGCCTCATAATTTTAAGCCTCGGTCCCATTTGGCAGTTCAACCTCTGGTATAACACGAGGTTGTTTCCCTTTGCGACCACCATGAGAACTTCTTCTTGTGTTGACCATTGTGGCTTCTCTGAAAAGAGGAGCAGGTTCAATATTCCAATATCGCTCATCGATGTCAACAATTATTTCCTAGCTAGCACAGGTACAAACCTAGTCCATAGTTCCAGTGAACTTCATGAGCCGCACCAGTAAGGTGGATTGTTAGATATTTTATCTTGGTTTATTATGAGGTGTTTTCTTTTATTTTTGTATTTTGTTTCTCTTTTTAAATCTTTTATGTAATGGTAGGCTATGCATGACACTATATGAGAGACTTCAAATTTTTTAAGTAAAAGGCTATTAATTATTTACTTGGTCTAACAGGCAAGCAATTCCAGCTTCTTCCCGGTTACAAACTCCATCGCAAGTAGGTACTCTATATCGGCTCTTACTTCTTCAGCTAAGGATATAAAATAGTCTCGCTCTCCCAGTCCACTAATGGCAGCAAAGGCTAAATAAAAGTCCAACTGGTTCTCGGCTTGGGGTAGTACTAGTCGTATCCGTCTCAGTCTCTCTCGTAGCTATCTAATATAGATCATGATGCTGGGGTCTCCAGCCTTGGCTGAGGTAATAGGTCCTATCATAGCAAATGGTTCTAGGCATCAGGTCATACTTAATTAAAAGAATTAAGTACATGTCTACAGGAATTTAAATGACTAAGAATCAATAAAAACATGCTTGGGTTGGCTCGAGGTACCTTAGCGTCTAAAGTGTTTTGATTAGCTAGACAATCTATTAGATCCTATTCTTGGCTGACCTGGACTTTGGATAGAGTAAGATCTACCCTCCCTACACGTAGTAAATACATATTACAACATACCTATATATCTATGTCCGATTTTGCATAACAACACTCCACTCAGTTCGTACATCACAATATCAAGCATATAATAATTAAATATTACACACACCAATTCTCATAAGTATATATATATATATATATATATATTTAAATATTTATATATATATATATATATATATATATTTAAATATTTTAGGTACTTATGTTAAACACATAAATAAGGAATTTCAATTTCCTATGTGCTTTACTAAGATCCCCAAGTAGAAGTTGTATTCCCTTAATTTCATGAAATTTGTGTATGTTTAATTAATTAGTCTAATTATTTATTATTATTTTTTATAAAACATTAGTAAAAATCTTTATTTTTAGGTTTAACAAAGCTATTATAGGTGAAATCCAAGTTCCCATGTGCTAAAACTTCCAAACCAGCAAAATACATTCACTGGGCAATGTCTCTGGGCGTTGGATGCATCGCCCAATGCCATCGTCCAGAGAATCAGGGTGCAGGTATATGAGTCCGAGAGGGCCCATGTTTGACCAGTTCCTTTTCTCTAGGTATGAACATTTTAAGGAGTGGGACAACTTTAGATCCCTAAAAATTGTAAATGGTCGGGTTGTGAGGGTGGATGACTTTCACCAATATAGTCTCTTTGCTAGGTTCAATGCCCTAGGTTGGACTTCTATATTGACACCTACCGAGCCTTGTTATCCCAACTTGGTTCGGTACTTCTACTGCAACTTGGTGCCATCTGGGGCACAAGAGTTTGGACTGTTGAGTAGGGTGAAGGGAGTGGATATTAGGTTGACCACTGCCTCACTAGCAGAGATTCTGAGTTTACCCAACACTAGGGAGAGGGTTTACTACAAACCCAGAATGGACATCTCTGAGATGTTTTCTTTGGAGACTAGGAGAGTGGTCTTCAGAGCACTGATAGGTTCACAGGACACTCCCAAGTCTGAGGCTTCCTACAAGCCCAGCGCCCGTGTGATCAGTAGGTGTGTTACCTACAACATCTATCCCAAGGGCGGCAGTAGGGGTAGTATCTCTATGATGAGGGCGTATATCACATACTATCTACTGGGTGCTGGCAAAGGGGGTCCGATCATATACCTCCTATACCTTTTACTCTAGGTTATGTTGTACCATGCTCAGAACCCATCTGATGGGAACCTTCCTTATGGGAAGTTCCTTACTCTAGTCCTTCGGCATTTTAGGGTTCCTTTGGCGGGAGAGTACATGGAGAAGGATAGATCTAGGCCTATTGATAAGACCTCGATACTGAAGATTAAGGTGCCTGGGGAAGATCCACAGGAGGATGAGGAGCAGATAGAGGTGCAGGGTACTGAGGGGCAGGGTGATGATGAGTATGATGAGGAGGTGCAGGGTGACATCCCGGGCGAGCATGGAGAGGAGCAGGGTGTTGGTGTGCAGGATGTGGGTTAGAGCGACTTCAAGGGTATTGGCACACAGTTCATAGACTTACCTGCCTATGAGGCGACGGGTGCTACCAGTTCTCAGGTTCCAAGGCCTCAGTACTCAGCTTTTTGACATGGCGACTAGGATGGATTGGGGCTTCACTTCATTGGAGAGCAGGGTAGGACCTGTTGAGCAGCGGTTAGACTTTTGGGACAGATTCTATCGTGTTGACTCATGCCAGTCACAGCCTCCTTCAAGCGACTTACCTCCATCGGAGTAGTTCTTCTAACCAGCTCTGCTGTCTATGCTACGTGGTTCTGACTTTTTTTTTTTTTTAGCTTATGTACTTTTCTTCCCTTTTCTTTTGTATTGGGTTTATATGTAGTTTTCTTTTTGTCAGTTTATGTAACTATTGAAGTAATACTTCCAATCCAACTTATGTAGTGGCTCAGCCGCAATTGCCTTTAAATTTAATAGAAATTATGCATCTTTTATTTAATTGCATCTACCTCCCCTGTGGCTTTTAATTATTACTTGTTTTAGTTTTGATAGTTTATTAACCCTAATCTGCATCCCATGAATGTAAGAAGAGCCTCACGCTCTAATACCAAGCTCTGTCACACCCCAAACCACCCCCTGGGAGGTTTAGGTAGGTGACCCGAATTGCGTAACGACAATCCGCCAAATCCCACGGATCTAGAAGCAGTTATTACATTCATGGATCCACATTCATCACTTTATCATAAGTAAGATCTGAGTGCAGCAGATAAACTACAATTAATATAACAAAAGAAAGCATAGCGATATGGGAAATGATGATAATATTTACATACATGTGATTGTTCTGGTACATTTCCCAAACTACCCACAAACTGAAAAGTAAAGCTGACAAGAACAAAAGCCAAAGAAAATACATACATATATATATATATACAGGGTGAGCTAACTCAACCCCAAAAAAAAGTAAGAAGACTACAACAGAGCCACAGACAAAACGGGGATAAACTCCTAAGCAAAGAAAAAAGGAGTCCCCAAGACAAAAAGCATCAAGTGCACTCTTCAACGGTCTTCATCAATGACCACCGAGAATGCACGCATCATCGGCACGACCTCCGTTGGGGTCCACACCAATATCATCATAATAACCAGGGCTCTCCTCCTCGTACTGAGCCTCCATGCCACAGCGGCATTGATCTGCAAAATCATCTAAAGAAAACAATGTATAACAGAGTGTGAGCTCCCACTGAGCCCATGAGCAAAACATATCATCATGCATGCACATGCAACCACATTCCACATGATCCTATATGATATGCAAGTCTAGATTAATTATTAGCCACCTAGCAATACAACTAAGTCAAGTCTGTGCAACTACAATCCCCAAAACATGTATCCCTGGTGCGGGCTTGGTTACCCCTTCCCGTGATACACCCATTGAGTTGTCGGAGAGGACCAGTCAACTCCCGCATTCATTCACCAAGGTCAGCCCGACCAGCCCTCTGTGATTAACCTGTGGGGTAATCCATCACATTTCTCATTTCTTTTCTTTTCTGGCTTATAGACCGGCATATAGCTCATATTCACCATTTCGGTGCAAACACATTTCTTTTCTTTTCTCATATACACATATGGTCACCCTCACAAGCATCCAACACCTTAACCCCTGTTGGCAAGGGTGCATAGCACAGGTGATGAAACTTTAACCCCATGTCTATATGGCATCGATCCAAGCCGACTACAACATCTAATCTAACATTCACAATCATCAGATAACATTCATAGTGTTGATCACAGACAATCATTGTTCAGTAATTTGAGTAATTGAACAGAATTAAATAACACAGCATTTAAGATTTAACAATTATTTACCGGCATACAATTACACATGCATATATGATAATACTTCACTCACTTAAGTTTGGTTCTAGGAACTCGATTACAAATTCAGTTCCAACAGTAGTCTGGTTGTAGACCTCGAGTGCGGGATCAAATCCTAGATGTAAATCAGAAATTGTCATACTAAGTTTCCAATCTGTCTCTGGTAGTCCTAGGGTTACCCTAAGGTGACTGGGTTGACCCGATGTTCAATTGGTTCTCACTCGGAACTCTCTGAGCTTTGCACTGGGCCTTAGGTCTATGTCCCAGTGCATCATCCAGAGATGGTGGTCTAGGGTTAAAATGGTCATTCTCGGTGATTGTACCTGCCCCTAGGTCATAATACGCTTACTGTGTTGTTCACAGCCTGACAATGTTGCAGAACCAAGCACAGGCAGGGTTTGCATCACCTGCGGGGCCCACTTGGGTTCCCAAGCCATACCTTCTTAAGGACAGATGTGGGGAGGGGCATTTAGGTCATTTTCCACCTTCCCACATAGCACCATGGCCAATGGATGAGGTTCCCTAAGCCAGGTCAGCAATTCTGCCAACATCCATTCACTTGGCGATGTCTCTGGGCATTGGGTGCATCGCCCAAAGTCTTCAAATCGACAATGGGCTGAGATCCCTAGGTTGTAGATCATGGGCAGTGATCAAATCATCACCCCATGCATGTTAGGGCATAAGGTGACCCCTGGGGCGATCTTCATCATGGTCCATTTGGATTTTCCACTAGGCCCACCACTTGGCTGCCAGAGGCTGCCCAGACAGCATAGTGAATAGTGTCATAGGGTTTTCTTCAAGCATGAAACTCAATTTCAGCCACATGCAAGGCTGGAAACAGATGTAACATGGTGATTCAAAGCTGCAATTACTTAGGGCTAGGTCTTTGCAGCCATGGCTTGCATCCAGGGTTCCAAACAGCTAACCAACAGTGAATCTGGGCAGTGCAACCATGCACAGCCAGATTCGGCTCTCAAAAACAGTATATTAGACTTATAAAATTTATTAAAAATCTCAGATCTTCCATGCTCCATACTTGCATGGCAGATCTGAAGCTGTCCAGGGCAGTCCCTAGCTGTTCTAGGCTGCCAGAGAGCAAAAAATCAAGCAAAAACTCAGAGATTTAAGAGGGCAGCAGGTATGTACACATGTGTTTATACTTGAGCAGGGCTTGGATGCTACGAAAATTAGGCCCAGGTGTGAGAGCAGCTTCCCCTCTTCCTTCCTTCCTTTCTTCCTTCCTCTTCCTCTCTTCTTTCTCTCTTCTTTCTCCCCTCATGGTTCCAATAGTGCTAAGGGCTCTAAATGAGCCCATGGCATCCCTATTTATAGGCCAGCCCATGACTAGGGCCTGTTTGGCTATTAAGGCCCATTTTCAAAATGCATTCTTTACTGCATTCACAGCTACTCTGGGCTCTTTGGTGGGGTCCACAGTGAACCAAGGGTATGAGGTGGTCCCTCAGACTCCCCTCTATCTATGGAGGGTGCCCATGTCCATTATGGGTGGCCCCCATAATTTTAATCCATTAAAATATGCTATTTTACTCACTGGGCGATGTCTCTGGGCCTTGTCTGCATCTCCCAATGCCATCGCCCAGAGATTTCAGCAAGTTGAAACTCAGTGGGGCTTGCACAGGGATTTGACCCTTGGTCAGGGCATTGTCCCCACATGCCATTTAGGGGTTTTTACACACTTTTTCAGAGGTGGGTCCCACAGTTATGGGGAGGAGAGAGATTACCTGGGGTCCAGGTCATACATAATGCTATGAGTTGTGCTGCTGTAGGGGTCTGCTATCCACCTTCTGATAGGTGTATAGGAGGACATGCACAGAGTTTCCTCATTAATTCTAGTCACTGGAGTGATGCTCCACAGTGTTCCTGGTTGCCTGGTCAGCGGTTCCTGTCCTTCAATCAAACATTCCAGCCAATCAGGAGCAGGGTTTGACATGATAGGCTATGTCACCTCTAACCTCGTCTGCTGGGGATAGGTAAATGGCTCGACCCACGGGTGCACTAGTGTCCGCAAGGGCTAAGTAAACTACCAACTAGTTCTCAGCACGGGCCTGTATCTTGCATATCCGGATCAGTTTCCTCCTCAATTGCCTAATGTATCGCATGTTGCTGGGGTCTCCAACCCGAACAACACAGCAAGGTCCTGCCATGAAGAAGTTCTAAGTATCAGGCCACTATGGTCACTTAATTTCAAGAATTAAGCATAATACTATAGGGAAATTAAGTAGCAAGAGCAGGAAGGTAAGCAGGTCAGCTCGAGGTTGCACAAGGTGTCCTAGTACCTACGGGATCCAAATTCCTTTTGGAAGCCTAATAGATTCTATTCTAGTTGAACTAGGTCATAGGTGTGGTAGGGTCTATGCTCCCTAAGATTCTATAATCTCATAGTACAACATACCTACATACCTATGTTCAAGTTTGCACAGCATCAATCAACCATGGTTCGTACATTCACGAAGATAGGCACATAGTATTTAATATTAAAGTATACACAATTTATTTAGAAATATACATATTTATTTATTCTCAACCAATAAAATAAAAGAAAAATTTTAAATCCCCTTGCATCTTACTCTCACTTTGACAGTCTACTATTATGTAATAACCCGTTATTGTCTTATTAGCCAAAATGTGTGTTATTATTTAATTATTTAAATTAAAATATTATTATTATTATATTATTATTTTTTTTTTTATATTCATATGTTTATTTAATTAATATTTTTAGGTCTATTATACAGTTTATAGGTGAAACTTCCATGTCCACAAACATTTACAGCAAAAACTGTAGAAAATCATTCTCTGGGCGATATCTCTGGGCGTTAGGCTGCATCACCCAATGCATCCCCCAAAGAATCGGGGCCCAGCATATTTCAGTCCGAGATAGGTCATTTTCACCCCATTTGTCCTCTACAGTCTTCCAAACACCCTGGGCAGAGCTCCAAGCCTTAGTGTGACCACTTCCACACCAAATCCACTCATTTTCATGGGTCCCCCGCGCTCCTACGCGAATCTAGGGTAAGTTCTTTGGAAATTTCTCCGATTTTGGACTGCTGTCCACTGATTTCACTTCTTTTGCTTTAAATCTTAGATTTTTTTACTTACCCTAAATTGTTTTTATCTTTCCTTCTTGCAGCACCATGTCTACCAGACATAGTACGACAAGGAAATCGATGACACACAAGAGGCTGCAGTCAGATCCCGAGCCTTCCTCGTCCTCTATAGTGACACCGGCCTCACCGAGAGAGGATTCTTCCTCAGAGGAGCCAGAATTCGACTGGTTCTGGTTTTCTAGGTATGAATACTCTAGAGATTGGTCAAAGTTCAAGTCCAAAAGCATTGTCAACGAGAGAATGGTACAGTTGGATGACTTCCACCAATATGGGTTATATTCTAGGTTTAACATCCTAGGCTGGGCATCCATGTTGTCGCTCATAGAGCCATACTACCCAAACTTGGTTCGGTATTTCTATTGTAACTTAGTACCATCTGGGGCACAGGAATTTGGTTTTGAGAGTAGAGTGACGGGGGTGGATATCATGCTTACTACTGCCATTCTTGCAGAGATCCTAGGGCTGCCTGACACTGGCGAGAGATGTTACTACAAGCCCAGGATAGACATATCAGACATATTTTCCTTGGAGACCAGAGGAGGGTCTTCAAGGCATTGACTGGTTCAGAGGGGGTCCCTAAGTCTGAGGCTGACTATAAGCCTAGTGCTAGGATCATCAGTAGATCCATGTCATATAACATCTAGCCGAAAGGCGGGAACTGGGGCGGTATCTCTATGCTGAGGGCTTACATCACCTACTACCTATTGGGAGCTGGTAAGGGGGGTCTAGTGATCAACCTCCCCTATCTACTGATGCAAGCCATGTTATACCATGCACAGAACCCATCTGATGGGAACTTGTCGCATGGGAAGTTCCTAACGTTAGTGTTTAGACATTTTGATGTTCCCTTGGATGGAGAGTACATGGATAGGGACGGGTCTAGACCTATTAGCAAGTCCTCGATCCTGAAGATAAAAGTGCAAGGGGAACCAGTGAGTGATCCAGAGGAGGGAGATGAGATGGAGCAGGGACAGGAGATTGGACTAGAGGAGCAGGGTGACATAGAGGGGACCGGTGCACAGTTTACTAATTTGCCCTCATATGTGCCGACTGGTGCTACGAGCTCACAGGTGCCGGAGTCCTATGGGTAGTCTGATATAATGGCACAGTTTCAGGGCCTCCGGACACAGCTCACAAATATATCTACGAGGATAGATCAGGGCTTATCGTCCCTGGAGGGGAGAGTGGGTTCCGTAGAGCGGTGCTTGGAATTCTGGGACACTTATTACCGCGTCGACTCTCGACAGACTCAGCCTCCATGGAGTGATTTTTCCCCTCAGGAGTAGGTTTCCTTGCTCAAGTTTTTTATTTTCAGCTAGACTTACTTGATGTAGTTCTGACCTCTCTTCTTTTTTTTTCATGGTTTATGTACTAGTTTTTTTTTCAGCTTATGTATTTGGAAGTAGTACTTCCATTTAAACTTTATGTAGTGGCTTCGGCTACAGACAACTTTTTTTTTATCAATGTAAATATGCATCCTGCCTTTTATTTATAGTTACCCCCCTTGTGGCTTTTAATCTATTGCATGTTTTATTATTTATAATTTATTATTCCTATTCTGCCGTCTGTGAATGTAGAAAGAGCTTCACGCTTTGATACCAAGCTCTGTCCCACCCCAAATCACCCCCTGGGAGGAATAGGTAGGTGACCCGATTTGCATAACGGTAATCTGCCAAATCCCACGGATCTAGAAGCAGTTAATACATTCACATACACACATCCATAGTATTACCACATGCAAACTCAAAGTGCTGCAGAAACTACAATTACATTAAAGGATAAGAAAGTGTAGCAGTACAGAAAATGATTAATTCCCTCTCTCACACCCATACACAGAACAGTGAAAGTTAATATATACATCAACTAAGATAAAAATAAAATATACACAAGGCGAGGTAACTCAAGCCCCAAAAAGAAAGAAAGAAAAACTAAAGCAGAGACGTGGATAAACTCCTGACAAAGTCAAAAAGGAGTCCCCAAGACAAAAAGCAGCATCAGCATCCATGTCAATACTCTTCACGGGTCAGTCCTCAGTAGTCACCGAGAATACTCGAACCATTGGCACAACCTCCATCGGGGTCCACACCAATATGGTCATAACCACGAAGGCTCTCCTCCGCGTAATGAGCCTCCTCGCCACAGTGACATCCACCTGTACAATCATCTAATAGAAAAGCATGTGTAACCGAGTGTGAGCCCCACTGAGCCTGTGAATGAAACATATCATCATGAATGCATATGTAACCACAATCATATGGATCCTACATGAAAATGCAGTCCTGTTATTTATTAGCCACCTAACATCACAACTAGGGCAGGTTAGTGCTACTACAATCCCCAATACATGTATCCCTAGTGCGGGCTTTTAACCCCTTCCCGCGATACACCCATTGAGTTGTCGGAGAGGACCAGTCAGCTCCCACATTCGTTCACCAAGGTCAGCCCGACCAGCCCTCTCTGATTAACCTGTGAGCCATCCGTCCATTTTTCTCATTTTTTTTCTTTTCTGGATTATAGCCTGGCATATAGCTCATAATCACATTTCTTTTCTTTCTTTTTCTTTTTCTCATATATACGGTCACTCCCACAGGCATCCAACACCTTAACCCCTGTTGGCAAGGGTGCATAACACGGGTGATGAAACTCTAACCCCATGTCTGTATGGCATCATATGATTCGGATAGTATCAATCGCTTCCCATTCTTCAGGCTACCACAGGCCTCATTTCCAAGTCGGCTATGGCATCTAGTCTAGCATTCACAATCATCATAGAATATTCAAGCAGAGTTGTTCAACAGTCAACACAGTGTCGTATTGAATTTTATAAGATTTGAATTAAACATGTATCACAGTATTAATATTATAATAGTTTAATTTCAACATGTTATTCATGTTACATGTACATACACGATGACATTCCACTCACCTTGGCTGGTTCTATGAGATCAGTTGATGTTTCAGTCCCAGCTAGTGTCTGGCTGTGCACCTCGAGCGCGGGATCAAATCCTAAAGTATTAGATCAGACATGTGTTATTTAACATGTAAAATTGTTCTTGGATGTCCTCGTGTTGATCTAGACTCATTGGTCTGACTCGGTGCTCAGTTTGATATCACTTGGAATTCTTTGGGTCTTCCACTGGCTTTGGGTCTATGTCCCGGTGCATCATCCGGAGAATTTGTTCAAGGTCAGTATGGTATTTTACCACCGTAGTACATGGTTCATGGTCCCAACAATAGGTCAGCAGTGCTGTAGGACCAACACAGACAGGGTTTCCAAGCCTTGCGGGGCCCACTTGGGTATCCAAGGTACAAATAAATGTGGACAGATGTGAGGAGGGGTATTCTATTCATTTACCACATCCTTACACTATTCATGGTCCATAGGTGGAAGGCCCCAAGTTCAGATCTATATATCAGCCCTTTTTTAATTCTCTGGGTGATTCATTGGGTGATGTGTGCATCGCCCAGAGCCTGTTTAGAACGTGAACAGGCTCAAATTCTTGGGTTTTGCACCACAGGCAGTGCCATGGTCAACCCTTATGCATGTTAGGTCATTGTAGACTCCATGTGGAGTATTTTGCACTGGTTCACATGGATCATGACCTGGGCCCACCACTTGGAAACCAGGAGCTGCCCAGACAGCCCAGGGAATAGTAACCTAGCTGTGTTCCAGCATATGGCCTTGGATTGGGCTGCATGCAAGGGTGATCCCACATCAGATAGGGTGGTCTGAGGCTACTGCAACACAGGGTTAGGCCAAGAGCAGCCTGTGTGCACAGATCCAAGCCCAGACTACCTGTTCTTGGTGCAACAGTGTAGTGCGGTCTGGCACAGAGACTAGTTTCAGTCCCAAGAACAAAAAAGCAGTAAAAATCATTGAAAAATCCTCAGATCTTCTATTCAATTTGTTTGCATGTTGGATTTGAGGCAGTACATGGCAGCCCCCAGGTGATCTGGGCTGTCCATGACCAGAAATACTTCCAAAACACAGAGATCTAAGGAGATGAACAAAGAACAGCATGGCAGCATGTAATGGTATGATTTTTATACCTAAACTGAGCTGAATACGCTGCAGGAATCAAGGCTGGACAGTAGTTCCACCTTCGTCTCTCTTCTCCTCCTTCCTTTCTTCTCCATTTCCTTCTCTTTCTCTCTTTGCTCTCTTCTCCCCCTTCCCACAGTTTGAACAATGCTTAAAGTTCTATTTCAGGGCTGAGGTCCCCTATTTATAGATCAGCCTCAACTAAGGCCTATTTGGCAGCCTGGATCCACTTTCAAGAATGCATTTTGGAACAGATTCTGGGCCTTTCTGGCCACTCTGATGGGGTCCAAGGGTATATGGTGGTTCCCAAGACTCCCATCTACCTTTGGAGAATGTTCATGGCTAGTATGGGTGGTCCCCACACATATGTTGATTAAAATACTACTTTTTCCCACTCTGGGCAATTCACTGGGTGATGTGTGCATCGCCCAGTGCATCACCCAAAGAATATAGCAAAGTAGTATCACATTGGGCTTGCACAGGGGTTTGGCCTAGGGTTTAGGCCTTACACCTATACCTCACCCAGGGTCAATTGCACCTCTTTTCAGGTGTGGGCCCCACATTTATGAGGAGGAGAGAGAATACCTAGAGTTCAAGTTGTACATTATGCAGTGGGCAGTGCAGCTGCAAGGGTCTGCAATCCATCTTCTGACAGGTATGTGGGAGGACATCCTCGGGGGTTCTCCATTAAATTCAATCACTGGAGTGATGCTCCATAGTGTGTTTGGATGCCATGTCAGGAGTTCCTATCCTTCAATCAAATTCCCAGCCAGTTAGGGGCAGGTTTGACACTCTCTCTCTCTCTCTTCCCCAATTTGTAGGTTATTTGATTGAAATCAAGAAGTTGCGACACCGGTTAGTTGCAGACAGAAGGGCAAACGGTGCCTTGACAGCTGATTTTGCTTGAGAATCTTACAGTTCGAGATCTGCAAGCTGCGACCACTCAGGTTAGTCTCTTCTTCTTCTTCTTCTTCCAGTCTGAAACATCTTATGCAAGTTCTGCTATCGTTCTCCACTATTTTTTATTAGTCTATTCTTCTAAAACCCAATTAATCCATTGGGTTAAGTAAAACGATGTGCATCTTTTGGGGGAGGGGGTTGTGCGTGGCTACTCTATTGAACTGCAGATGCTTAAAAAGTTTATTAAAATGCTAGGTTTGCTATCCTACTTGTTACATCCCTATTTTCAGCTAGTGTGATGAGATTACAAATTAGATCAAATTTCTCATATTGGGATATGTACACTGGTGGCATACTAGCTCTAGTTTATACTCTGCATATATGTCCGGTTGTAATTATGGTAAACTTTTAAGGTACCAAAATGGTATCTGTAGCATCATAAGGAGTACCTTGCTTTCAAGGTACCAAAATAGTATGGCACATAGGAGGTTTCTCAACGTGATGTATAACACATAAAACCTTTCGATACAAGATAGGGCCATTATTTCATGAACCAGGTGTATCTATTTGCATGTATCCTAATTTGTTTTTTGTTATTTATTTAAAATCTCGATGATTTGATTTTTTTTCTTTTTTGGTATTAAACCTTGGTGTTCGGTTCCTGATTCTTACTTTTATTTCTGGACCTTTTTATGGAACAAGTTCCCCTCTAGCGCACTTTCCTCCTTAAGCCATTGAGTTTTATTCAAAAGATGTTGGCTAAACAACGGTCCAGGGATCAAACCATGGTTCCCTAGGGAGACCAAGATATTTATCTTTAGGGTTTTGCACACCCTGGGTTAGCCCATGGTGTCCCATGGGTGCCCCATTTTAATTTTAGGGTTTCCCATGGTCGCCCATGGGAACCCTGGTGCATCCCTATTAGGGTTTCTCTTTCCCTATTGCATTCCATAAAATTAATTATCACAATAGGGACGGAGAAACTCGTCTCTAGTCCATCACATGGCAAGAGGGATCCATCCCATACTCGAATGCGCAGCGGAAAATAATCGATTTGAGTTTCTTTTGCATCCCATAAATATTAATAATCAATGAACAGAATGAATTAATAAAGAACTACTAACCTGGTGAGCCTCAAGTGTTGCTCCTCCAATAGACAGTGGTTCTTCCTCCAATGAGCGCTCCAAGCAAACAGATCTAAACCTCCAATGGTGCTACCAAGGTTCTACACGCTAATCCCAGATGCCCTCAAACTCCTTAGCATAGATCTAGGGTTTCACAAACCCTAACTCTCAAACACAGGTGAGAGAAGCAAGAAGAAGAAGAGAGATCACAAGAGGGAGAGAGAGAAACCAAAAATGCAAGAGAGAGAGTGTCTGCTCCAAAAACGTGGAGAGCTCCCCTTCTGCGTATTTTTGGTCCCCTATTTATAATAATAGGGTTTAATTAAATCCTAGATAGATTTAATAGAGCCCTAGTGAGAGTCTGACTCTCTCTCTCTCAGTCTGGCAGTTCTGTTTAAACTCAAAGTGCTACACAGGTGAAGAAGTAGAATCTAATAGGGAAAGTATTAATTAGATTCTTTATTTAATTATTAATGGATAATTACAATTAGCACCAAATCCATTAATTAAATAAAGAGCCAATTAAATTAGCAAATTCCAAATAACTCCCTATATGATAACAATTTATCATATACAACCCCCCCACTAATCAACACCATCATTATGGAATCTAGGGCATGTACACATGTACTGCCAAATAATGTATCATGTCCATATAAGAGCGTCTGTGCATCCGATCGACTCCCACAAAACTCGATAAAACACTTTATTTGAAATAACTATAAATAATGTATCATTTTATGTAAAATAAATTTTGTAAAACCATTTCCAAAACGGTACTGGATCCAGATTCTGATCCGACCATGCACAGACAGTCTCTATCTTGGTGTTCCCCAATCGGGCAGTGGTGACCGTGTTGGATAACTCCTTCACTTACAAAGTGTTCACGCATTCCCAGAACACCGGCTTTGACTCGCTTGAGTCTCGCCATTGATGAACCAAAGAATGCGATCACACTTTGCAAGGACAGGGTTCCCTCAGTACGAGTGTGTCGGTGACACATGTCTATCCCTTCCTACATCTGGCAGTAATACATGAGGGAATCGACAAAGTAGATTCTTCGCCAATGCACACATCAAACATGTGAGCACTCGCATTCGTACCCTGACATCACATGTCTAGGCATACCCAATGCGATGACCATATGATAAGGGTGCCCAGCCCAAACCCTAGTCGTGACTACCATTTTAAGTATAACTTACGGACACATAATGCTCAAAAAGTTTATATCGCATGTGACAATATTAAACTAAAATGTATAAATGTTCAATATAAAGGTGAACCGGGTTGAACCGGATCGAACCGGGTTTGATGGACACACACTTGTCCAACAATCTCCCACTTGTACATCCAAGCCAATTCCCCATACATTTTAAACCCATGCCCTCCATGTGTTTCTCAAACACTCCTGGTGACAAAACCCTTTGTCATGGCATCGGACACATTTTCGATTGTGTCCACTTTAGAGATACTCACGTCACTCTGTGGATAATCTCTCCGATGAGGTGATACTTCATTGCACGTGCTTGTTCCTCCGATGAGCCCTAGGCTCCTTAGCTTGTGCAATGGCCCCTCTGTTGTCACATAACAGGGGAATAGGGCCCTTGACAAGATCAGGGGCTACTCCAGAAATGTTAGGAACTTCCTAACCCAAACTCCTTATTAGCCGCATCACATGATGCAAGGTGTTCATAAAAATAGGGATCGGCTATAGATTTCTATTTTGTACTCCTCTATACAATGGCACCTCCACTCATTAAACTCGTAATGACTCACAATACCTACTGCATAGCAGACGTCCGGCCTTGTGCGCAATATAGCGTACATTAGACTTCCTACTGCTAAGGCATAGGGAATCCTCTTCATCTCTTCAATGTCCGTCTGAGACTGAGGACATCGTGATCTGGAAAGACTGACTCCATGTCTGAAGGGAACACTTCCCTTCTTGGAGTTCTCCATACTAAATCTGGCCAGGACTTTGTCTATATAGGTAGCCTATGGCAAGCCTAGCATCCTTTTCTGGCGATCTCTTACGAGTTTGATCCCAAGGATATAGCTAGCTTCACCAAGGTCTTACATCGAAAATGTTGTGGATAACCACTGTTTTACTGATGAAAGGAATCCTACATCGTTACCAATCAACAATATGTCATCTACGTATAAAACAAGAAAACATACTACCCTCCCACTGATCTTCTTGTAAACGCATGGTTCATCCATGTTTTGATCAAAACCAAATGATTTGATTGATTGATCAAACCTGACGTTCCAGCTCCTGGAAGCCTGCTTCAGCCCATAAATGGACCTCTACAATTTGCACACCTCTCTTTCTTCCTCCAAGGAAGAGAACCCCTCTGGCTGTTCCATGTAGATTTCCTCTTGAAGGAACCCATTTAGAAATGCAGTCTCCACATCCATCTGCCAGATCTCATAATCAAAGTGTGCTGCGATAGCCAATAAAATCCTGATGGATTTCATCATCGCTACTGGTGAAAAGGTTTCCTCATAGTCTATACCCTCTTTCTGGGTATAACCCTTTGCCACCAGTCTCGCTTTGAATCTCTTGACTAGAGTCCAGACCTTGTTGGAATGCATCGAATCGATTTCAAAGCGCATTGCTTCCAACCACCTAGTGGCATCAACATCCTTTAGAGCCTCAGAGTATGTCATCGGATCATCATCCGATTCAACCGATACCATGTGGAACTCTTCCACTGTTTCCTCTTCGGTTAGAAGAGTTAGCCTGGTGGGTGGTCTAACAGTCCTCCCACTGCGTCGAGGTTCCTCAGGTGTTGGTATTTCAGCGGGTATGTCAGTTGGTCTCACTTCTAGAAGTGACGTTTCTGAGCCATCTGATAGCTCTTTTATGACTACTGGTTCGGACCTCTAGGTCATCATTTCTTCCTCCAAAAATGTGACATGTTTACTTACAATGACCTTTTGGTCAACTGGGTCATAGAAATAATAGCCTATCGTGCCTTTGGGGCAGCCTAAGAAATAGCATCTCGAAGTCCTGGATTCGAACTTGTCTGTCTGTTGCTTTCGTACATGTGCTATGCAACCCCATACCCTAAGGTGTTGAATACTGGGCTTTCACCCTTTCCACAACTCAAAGGGTGTCTTGGCTACAGACTTAGATGGAACCCTATTCAAGATATATATCGCCGTCTCTAAAGTGTATCCCTAGAAAGAAAGAGGCAGCTCACTATAAGTGAGCATTGTCCTGACCATATCCAATAGGGTCCGATTGCGTCGTTCGGATACACCATTTTGTTGTGGTGTGCCTGGATTAGTTAGTTGACTAACTATCCCTTGGGATATGAGATGTTCTTTAAACTCATCCGATAGATACTCCCCTCCACGATCTGATCGTAAGGACTTAACGCATTTATCGAGCTGTCTTTCGACCTCGGCTTGGAATTCTTTGAATTTATCAAAGGCTTCCGATTTTCTACGCATCAAGTATATGTAACCATATCTAGAGTAATCATCGGTGAACATGATAAAGTACTCATACCCATATCTTGCTTGTATGTTTATGGGTCCACACACGTCAGTGTGTATCAACTCCAACAGATCTGTGGCTCTAGCACCTTTATTGCTAAAGGATTTCTTGGTCATTTTGCCCTGAAGGCATGACTCACAGGTGGGGAATGGTTCCACCCTCAAACCCTCTAAGGGCCCATCCCTCACCAATCTACTAATTCGGTCCACATTAATGTGACCCAATCTTAAATGCCACAGATATGTTGAGTTCACTGGAGCTGCTTTCCATTTCAAATCAACATTTGAAACAACATTCGTTCTAATAGGGCAATCTAGAAAATACAAACCACTTTGCATATATCCGGATGCCACAAAGGAATTATTAAAAAGAATAATCAATTTAGAATTAAAGGAAAAACTATATCCGTCCAAAACAAGTTTTGAAACCGAAATTATCTTCCTCTTGAAAGAGGGTACATAATAGCAATCCTTTAAAACTAAACTAGCAGAACTAAAATTTAAAATAAAAGTTCCCATAGCCAACGCCATGGTCTCAGCTCCAGTGCCCATCCGAAGACGCACTTCATTTCTTTCCAGGTTCCTTGTCTCCTTGAACCCCTTCAAATTATTGCAAATGTGAACAGTGGATCCACTATCCACCAACCAAGAATTGGTCGGTTCAAAAGACAAATTAGACTCATAAAGAACGTGAACATCACATGTACCTTCTTTAGCAGCCTCTGTTTCATCCGGCTTCTTGTCTTTCAAAGTTGCCAGGTAAGCACGACAGTTTCTTTTCCAGTGACCCTCCTTCTTGCAATAGAAGCACTTGCCTTTGCCTTTATTGCCATACTTCCCACCCTTGGCTTTCAGGGTCTTGCCCTTACTTCCCTTTTTCTTCTTCTTCCCATTTGAAGAAGGCTTTGCCTCAGTTGCATTGACCTCAGCCTTGTCCTTTTTCAAGGACGCTTCAGCCTCTACCAGTGCATTAGCAAGCTCGGTGAGCTCCATCTCCTTCTCGGACATCTTGTAGGACATCCTAAAAGGTGCGTAGGCAGAAGTGAGTGACGCTAAGATCACATCAGTCTTGTATCGCAGGCTGAAATCAGTCCCCATGGATTTCAGTTTTTCAAACAGATTGATCATTTTCATTACATGATCCATCACTAGAGTCCCTTGAGACATCTTGGAGTTATGGATTTGACTCACCGCATCAGAATGTGCGTGTGTCAATTGCCTGTTGAACAATTCAGCAAGCTTATCCATTTTACCCCCAAGATCGCGTATATCCTTGATCGAGTCTACAACTGATTTTTCCAACGATCCTAGGATATAGAGTGATGCCTTGGAATCCCTCATGAGGAACCCTTGCATCTCTTCATTTGCCTCAAAATCGTTCGGGTCGGGTTGAGGAGGAACTTGTTCATCTAAAACGTATACGATCCTTCAAGATCGGAGCAACTTAATGCTCCTACCAATCGACATAGTTTGTACCATTAAGTTTGTATTCGCTAATGAGTGTTAACATGTTGGAATTAACGGCAGCCATCGTATATTAATCTACACATGCACAAGTAAATAACCACATGCTAATTAATGACCATTGAAAATAATAAATTGAGCACACACACATCAATAGTCTTTCATGATTTGGGTTTCCCTCATAACCCAAAAGATGAATTGGATACCTACAACCCTTGCATGCATAACTTACCCTGTCGGGAGTCATTATACACACCATGGTAGTGTGGACTAAGCTGTCCGCCTCATGGGCTTCCAATATTTTTGGCCACCTGGGTGTCATGTCCAGATCCTGTCGGCTGACATACACCCAAGTCATATACTTACCTATTGCATTAGTTAGGATCATGGAATCATGAAAGATGGCCCACTGTCGCAGTGCCCTCTCACTATCCATACCCTAACATATCTAGATGGAGATAAATATAGATAAATGCGTGACAGCGGTCCTGGCAATGTCCTGTCGGCTTATGCGGGGTCATGTCACATATTTGCTACATTTATCTTCAATAGGAGGCCATGGACATTTCTACCGATTAAGACTAGTCCATATCATACATGTATTGTGAATAAAGAGGGATTAATTAACTCTCACATACATGGATAGATTTAAACAACATAATTAATCAACATTAATTAAAAGTGATTATAGGATGGCGGCATTTTTATCAGAAGCAATTAAAGAACCCTCCCAATAAAAATAAAACTAATAACTTTGGGTGCATTTATCATGCCATGGATGACACGCCTCGATCATCTCCTCGGCCCGATCACGTCTTCAAAGTAGGTGACTTGCATCTCCATAAGCTTTGAGCACCACATGTGGATCACCATCTACATGCCCTGGGAGTCCTAACTCCTCTAAAATTATAATGGAAACCTAGAAAAAATTCTATACACTTTCCTTTCCATAATAATAAAGAAACCCCACATGGAGAAACCAACCCACCATTTGGGTTGCCCATGGGGTGGAGTACATTTGTTTATAAAAAAGAAAGGGGGAGAGAGAGAAAGAGAGAGAAGCATCATATCCACCCATAACCCCATGTATCACATACATAAACAATCCATCCATTTATTAGAATGCCATTCCCATAATCACATCATAATATAATTTCATGCATGGGCATTAAAGCAAGTGAACCAAAAATTAAAACATGGATTCCTTCAATTATTGAACCACCACATCGCATGTGATATCATGTATCCAAGCCCATAAAATTAAAATCGCATTTTAATTGCAAGTGGGTAAAGAGGGAATATCTTCACCAATCATCATCCTCCAAAAACAAAACAAAATAATAAAATTCTGTTTTGAAAAATCTTTTTTTTTTTTTGGTTAAACTGGAGGGAAAACAAGGGGGGTGCATGCAGCCCACTTGCGCAGGCTGCAGGCACTCCCTGCGCAGCCCATAGGCACAAGGCCCACGGACAGCAGCCTGCAGGCCCGCAGCCCGCAAGCTTGCTGCCCGCAGGCAGCAGCCCACAAGGGGATGCGCACAAGGGTAGGTTCATGGGGAAGGGCGTGCACAGAGGCTTGGCAGCGTGCGCTCCCCCCCCACATATAGAACATGATTAAAAAATTTTAAAATAAAAATTAGTAATCACAACCTGATTGGATACATGCTTCAATAATTGGAATAAACAAAACAAACCAAATCCATCATCACATGGGTAGGTTGTTACACTAACAACCTTGTAACTACCCATGTGCACATGGGAAGGTTGTTACAACAACCATATCCTAACCACCCATGTGCCAACTTGCATCCCACTCATGATAATCATATTAACCATTAATTATCTAATATTCATGGGTGGGAAAGGTGGCTCTGATACCACACTGTTGGCTAAACAACGGTCCAGGGATCAAACCATGGTTCCCTAGGGAGACCAAGATATTTATCTTTAGGGTTTTGCACGCCCTGGGTTAGCCCATGGTGTCCCATGGGTGCCCCATTTTAATTTTTGGGTTTCCCATGGTCGCCCATGGAAACCCTGGTGCATCCCTATTAGGGTTTCTCCTTCCCTATTGCATTCCATAAAATTAATTATCACAATAGGGACGGAGAAACTCGTCTCTAGTCCATCACATGGCAAGAGGGATCCATCCCATACTCGAATGCGCAGCGGAAAATAATCGATTCGAGTTTCTTTCGCATCCCATAAATATTAATAATCAATGAACAGAAGGAATTAATAAAGAATTGCTAACCTGGTGATCCTCAAGTGTTGCTCCTCCAATAGACAGTGGTCCTTCCTCCAATGAGCGCTCCAAGCAAATAGATCTGAACCTCCAATAGTGCTACCAAGGTTCTACACGCCAATCCCAGATGTCCTCAAACTCCTTAGCACAGATCTAGGGTTTCACAAACCCTAACTCTCAAACACAGGTGAGAGAAGCAAGAAGAAGAAGAGAGATCACAAGAGGGAGAGAGAAAAACCAAAAATGTAGGAGAGAGAGTGTCTGTTCCAAAAACGTGGAGAGCTCCCCTTTTGCGTATTTTTGGTCCCCTATTTATAATAATAGGGTTTAATTAAATCCTAGATAGATTTAATAGTGCCCTAGTGAGAGTCTGACTCTCTCTCTCTCAGTCTGGCAGTTCTGTTTAAACTCAAAGTGCTACACAGGTGAAGAAGCAGAATCTAATAGGGAAAGTATTAATTAGATTCTTTATTTAATTATTAATGGATAATTACAATTAGCACCAAATCCATTAATTAAATAAAGAGCCAATTAAATTAGCAAATTTCAAATAACTCCCTATATGATAACAATTTATCATATACAACCCCCCCACTAATCAACACCATCATTATGGAATCTAGGGCATGTACACATGTATTGCCAAATAATGTATCATGTCCATATAAGAGCGTCTGTGCATCCGATCGGGTCCCACAAAACTCGATAAAACATTTTATTTGAAATAACTATAAATAATGTATCATTTTATGTAAAATAAATTTTGTAAAACCATTTCCAAAACGGTACTGGATCCAGATTCTGATCCGACCATGCACAGACAGTCTCTATCTTGGTGTTCCCCAATCGGGCAGTGGTGACCGTGTTGGATAACTCCTTCACTTACAAAGTGTTCACGCATTCCCAGAACACCGGCTTTGACTCGCTTGAGTCTCGTCATTGATGAACCAAAGAATGCGATCACACTTTGCAGGACAGGTTCCCTCAGTACAGGGTATCGGTGACACATGTCTATCCCTTCCTACATCCGGCGGAATACATGAGGGAATCGACAAAGTAGATTCTTCGCCAATGCACACATCAAACATGTGAGCACTCGCATTCGTACCCTGACATCACATGTCTAGGCATACCCAATGCGACGACCATATGATAAGGGTGCCCAGCCCAAACCCTAGTCGTGACTACCATTTTAAGTATAACTTACGGACACATAATGCTCAAAAAGTTTATATCGCATGTGACAATATTAAACTAAAATGTATAAATGTTCAATATAAAGGTGAACCGGGTTGAACCGGATCGAACCGGGTTTGATGGACACACACTTGTCCAACAAAAGATTCGTGAATGAGGTGTATCTATTTGCTACAGTGATTCACGCGATTCATTAATGTACCCTAATTTTCTTTTATTTAAAATCTCAATGGTTTGATTTTTCACTTCTTTTGTACTGAATCTCGGTGTTGGTTCTTGATTCTTACTTTTATTTCTAGTCCTTTTTATGGAACAAGTTCCCGTTTAGTGCTCTTTCCTCGCTAGGCCATTGAACATGCCGTAATGGTTAAGATTTTTTAATAAATGTTACGAGGATTCTATCACATCTTAAAAGGTGTATTAGATATTTTAAAAAGAGTACTAGCTATTTTTAAGAGAAAAGGATGAGATTGGTATGTCACCATTTGTTCAAAACACGTGTCATGCCAACTATTGGAAACTTTTGGTTCTACGTATCTATTGTCTCTCTAATTTGTTTATTTTTTCAACTATTTAATTCTTTTTCCTATAGAATTTTTTGGAAATGCCACCCTCCAATTTGAATTGTGATTTTCTTTGTTGTGTCTTTAAATATACTATGACAATTCATCCTAGTATATTTAAAGACAATTCATATTGTCAACCAAAATATATATATATATATATACTATGACAATTCATATTGTGCTATAAACGGAAAGGGTTCCTGCACTCATTGTTGTCGTTCTCAAACTACATTCATAGAGGAAATTCAACCTTCTTCAACTTGGGATATTAGTTTTCTCTTCTTGAGCTATCTCATGTGTTTATCTATATGTTGGTTAAGTCTGGAATTGAGCACAATGTAGATCCAAGTTCTATGAGGTAAATATTGTTGAATTCAGCACATATATATCCATTCACTGAGAGTTTCCATATTTTGATTTCCTTACTGAGGGTCAGTTTGTTTTGGGTAAATCAGGAGTAATAAATGGAGTAGTACAAGGCGGACCATCAGTTCTAAGTCCCAAACTTATATCATTTTCACCTCGCATGCACTGATGAAGGTTCAGGAGAAGCAATAGTCCTGAAGGAGAATTCACACAGGTCGTCACATGCCTCTAAATGCAAAACAAAAATTTGTACCCAATATCCAATAACCGTAGTTATAGAATTATTACATGTATTTTGCATCTTATAGACCATTGGGTAATATCAATTTTGGGTCAAGAGCGAGCAATTCAATTCACCACATCAAATGGTGAACACCAGGGATACATATATGGTGCTCGACTTCTTTCACAATGTATGCCTATTCCCATGTTAAATTAGGATAAGTTGATTTGGTTGGGTTTTTGACATAGTGCATGGTTATATTTTCATCCATTTTTTTATGGGTTCTTCTATTCGTTACTTTTGTGTAAGAGAACATGAATAACCAATTACTAGCAGAGTAGCGATGATACCACACATTATTTTCTCTCTCTCTCTCTCTTTTCTAATAAAAGCATAGTTATTAAGGCGTCACCAAGGCATACTCAATGCACGAGGCTCCTAAACCATTGAGTTTTATTCAAAACATTCATGAACTAGGTGTATCTATTTGCTAAAGTGATTCACGCAATACATTAATATGTCCTAATATTTTTATATTTAAAATCTCAATGGTTTGACTTTTCACTTCTTTTATACAGAATCTCGGTGTTTGGTTCTTGATTCTTACTTTAATTTCTAGACCTTTTTATGGAACAAGTTCCCCTTTAGTGCTCTTTCCTCGCTAGACCATTGAACATGCCATAATGGTTAAGATTTTTCAATAAATGTCAAGAGGATTCTATCACATCTTAAAAGGTGTATTAGATTTTTTAAAAAGAATATTGGTTGTTTTAAAAGAAAAGTGATGAGATTGGTATGTCACCACCCGTACAAAACACGTGTCATACCAACTATTGGAAACTTTGGGTTCTATGTATCTAATGTCTCTCTAATTTGTTTATTTCTTCAAATATTTGATTCTTTTTCCTATAGATTTTTTTGGACCTTTTAATCCTTTAACTCTAGCAGCCTAGGAAAACCTTTCAGATTTTTTAAAAAGGGCGTATTCAGTGCACGAGGCTCCCACAATTGCGGGGTCTGGGGAGGGTCATTATGTATGCAGCCTTACCCTTGCTTTCACAAAGAAGTTGTTTCCAGACTTGAACCTATGACCACTTGGTCACAATGGAGTATTCGCTTTGCACCAAGGCCTGCCCTCCCTTTCAAGTTTTATTAATTAACCAAATAGGAAGAAGGAAGACATGGGGTGATACCACACCTAAAACCATTAAAGAAATCGATCACACCACTCAAAAAGTAACTAAAAATTTTACCCAGAGTTCAGTTATCAAATAAGAGAATATTATATTAATGGAGCTAGAAAACTAGAAATTCCAACTGGTCATCAAATAAGGCCGGCCTGATATTCTAACAAATCATACACTACAAAGCAGTGTAAAGATTCTTCTAATTTGCAGCACCTTTCAACAGTAGATCTACCAGTTTATACCCCCTTTGAATGAAAATCGGATTAGGTTATCATAAGACTGGATTAGGTTGACCCGGTAGATCTTAAAAACAGTAGCCCTCATCTTATTTTTTTCTTTGACTTTTTCTCTTTTCTCCCCCCTCTTTTCTTCCCCTTAAATTTTCTCCACTTGTATGGAAGGTGCCTAGGAAGGAAAATTTATTTTCAAATAATATAATGTATTAATCTCTAATCTTTAACCTGCACTCCATTGTTGGAGTCTCTCGCTTTCTATTGAGTTACTAAACTCATTGAGGAGTGGATTTGCGCCATTGATTGACCTGTTAATTCTATACCTCTGCTATCTTAATTCAAGTTTGTTTTGTGCACAGAGGATGAAGTTAGTTCTTGTACATCATTTTTCCCTTTAAATTTAATTTATTTACTTATCTTCTTTGTCACTGAAGTTATGTTCAAGAAGTATTTCTTTGACAAAGCTACTGCTTAACAATTAGCCATGTTTTTTCCAAATGGCTTTCCAGAACCTGTCTTGCCGAAGGCTTACTGTTCTGGACCTATTTGGACTGCTTTACTATTGGACAAGTGTGTGTCCATCAAACCCGGTTCGGTCCGATTCAACCGGTTCCTGGCAGCCAAGTGGTGGACCCAAGTGAAAATCCACAAGGACCAGTGCAAAGTATGCCTCTGGGGGTCCAAGATGACCTAACATGCATGGGGAGAAGATCCATGCACTGCCCATAGCTCAAAACCTAGGAATCTCAGCCTGATTCCGATTTTGCAATCTCTGGGCGATGTAGACATCACCCAGAGACATCGCCCAGTGAATGAAATTTCATTGTGAAGCTGATTTGACCTGGGGATCTTCACCCATAGGCCATGAAACTGTGTAGGGAGGTGGAAAATGACCAAAATTCCCCTCCCCACATCTGTCCACATGTATGAATGCATTGGGTACCCAAGTGGGCCCTGCAGGGCTTCGAAACCCTGTCTGTGGTGATCCTGCAGCACTGCCAAGTTGGGGACTGTACTGTGAGACTAAAATAACCTAAGAACTTGTACCACTATGGAAAATGACCAATCTGCCCCTAGGCCACCGTCTCTGGATGATGCATCGGGACATAGGCCTAAGGCCCAGTG